>NC_092077.1:9209274-9359274 GCF_039877785.1 Chaetodon trifascialis | reverse complement strand
GCCATTTGCCAAACCACATTTATACATCAAGCTTCTCTTTTTTGTCTTGCTTGTAATTTGTTGTTCTGCGTCAGTAAATTATGATTGACGTAAACAATCTACTGTCTGCGGTCAACCTCTTCTTGGTATTCATTTCCCGAGCTGAAGGGTAGAAGGATGTGGAAAGCCCCACACTGCACCTGCGAACCAACAACTTCCTCTCTTTTTTGTCCTGCTCTCTCCATCACAGACTTCCTGCTGAAATGACACTGCCATGTGGTGCGCGCTGTACGACCTTTCAGCGTTGCACTCATCAGCACCAAATTCAAAGTTTCAAGGTTCTGGCGTAGCCAATGACCTCTGACCTGCATCTTACTGAAAGATATGCCACATCCAGACTGAAGCCACGCAGGATTTTAATCTTAAAACAGTGATACAGTGAGTAGTAAGTGGTTACGGTTGCATAGTCAAAGATAAAAATGCTATCCTTGTTCGTAGCTGTGTGTATATGCTGCAAAGTGTGTATATGACAAGAGTAATTTGTCATGTTATGTGAGAAGATCAATGCCACTGTCATGTCTGTATAAATCTAAAGCTACAGCCAACAGCCGGTTATCCTAGCTTAGCATATATCATTTTTACACTTTGCTTTTTTGGCGCAAAGTACACAAATGAGCTAGAAAGTGTTGATTATTTAACTTTAAAGGCACACACAGGCATGTTTTGTTACCTTTGGAGAGAGTCAGACTAGCTGTTTCCCTCTGGTTCCAGTCTTTATGCTAAGCTAAGCTAAGCTAACCAGCTGCTTCTTATTTAGCATACAGACATGAGAGCGGTGCCAAACTCTCATATTATTTCCAAAAAATGTCAAACTAATCCTTGAATAAGACAACCTGGTGAAGGTGTTTAAAGGCAGAATGAGTGGGATTTGTCAGTTGTGGTTTTTTAACACAACATTCAATATTTGTCTCTCCTCCCTGACTAACCGACGCCACGGCGCCACTGAACAGCACTGGACCTGTTGATCTGGATCCGCACCCTGTTATTGGTTGGGGGGCCGTAAGTGATGACTGAGAGGGATTATTTTTGCATGAGTCTGTACATTGTTTTTAGGAAAATCCTACTCATTCTGCCTTTAAATGATGGTATGTGGTTGTAAATCAGTCTTGGTTGGTCTTTCTCATTGTTATTTTGCTTTGTTGTGAATTGATTTCCTGATTAGCTTTCCTTGCAGGGAAAAGGCTTTTTCAAGCTATATTTGTACTATTCTCTCCCTCTCTGATAAATATCCTCCAAAAACCATCACGTTACAGATCACTCCCAACTGATTAACACTTAAACTGCATAGTTTTCTAAAACACCGCCTGCAGTTGCAGCATATAGGCACGGTCAGCTTCCTAATGGCATCTCTGTTGTGTCCTTTGTATGTTTTACAGCCCAGTGAATCAGTAGCATTTGAATGAAGAGAGTGAATTGGGTTTTTTTTTGCGAACACAAAACCCACTGTGACAGAACGTAGTCTTCTAAGCCGAGTGTTATTTTATGAGCATGTTAATGTATTCAAAGGGCGCTGACCGTGGAGGGCAAGACAATGGTCTTAATGACTGCATTACCAACTGTAACACACAGCTCAGGATTAAGGGTTGGAGGGGGCAGGCACACCAAAACTCACAAAACAGCACAGTAGACAACCGGAGGGGATTAGGAATTTAATGTGGAGGAATAAGCTGACTGTAAATACAGGTCAGAGAGCTAACAAAACAGAGAGGGATCATGCTGCTGAGGCCTCATTGTCTACTGGTGAACCCTCAGATATGACAGTGTATAAAGGCCTCTTGATACACAGATTAGTAGGGCATTAGGGAAGTGGGCCACAACCCTAATTGACTATAATGTATAATGATGGGAGAGACCCAAAATAACTCAGCATATGAAAAAAAAAACAATAAGACTTTGTGTTGACAAGGATCCCTTAGTCTTAGTGAAGATGTAATTTCAACCCAGTGACATTTCCCTAGACTGAACCAAATTGTTTTTGGGCCTAACCAAACCTTAACCACAGAGCTGTCCCATCATGAAAACTGATTTATTTTCCAGCAGTGGTCGAACTTCCTGAAGTCCTGATAAACCTGGGGAGGGTCTTTCTTTCTAAAAAGTCAAAATATAAGCTGAAATCTCTCTGCATATCTCCAACAGTCCCTTGTCGTTCAGAAACTAAGTAAATTAAGAACAAGGCTGAGATTTATGGTTTTGTGTGAAACCCATGAACACATTTGGGGAAATTGTTTTGTTTGTTTTGAGCCCTGCGCCGAACTGCCTTGAACTTTTGCTGAGCCCCCCCATGTGAATATTGCTTTTTCTAACCAAGAAACATTCCACAGCGGTGATGTAATTACTTCAAGAAGTTGCCGCTGTCACACACAGTGCCCACAAACAATGACTACCCCACCATCCCTGCAACCTGCTTTGACTTTGAAACGCTGCCTGCAGTTGCAGCATCTACGCGGGAAAAACGTTGCTCGTGTGAGGCTGTCTAGGCACTGACTAATATGTAAAAATAGCAAGTGAGTGTGTGTCAAACCTGGAATAACCGTTCCGAGGCGGTGGTTGGTTTGCAGGCCTCTCGAATGACTCCTATAATGTGTCACTGAAAAGCCATGTGACAGTAAGGCTGCTGCCCATGTAACACACTTGCAACAAAGAGCCTATGTTATAATATGAAAGAGGAGACTCTACAATATATGTCAACTATAATAAGAAATAAGAACCTCAGAATAGTTAAGGAAAGAAAGATGTGTCATAATAGGAAGTGTTATGGGAAGCAAACATGATGTAATAAGGAAAGGCTGAGCCTGAGTTTGAAACAAAAACAGTCACAAAGTGTGATGAAGTGAGAAAGGAAGGAGGGAAATGTACCTCATGGTGACTAAAGTTATTAATGCAATAATGATTTGTTTTTCACTCAATATGAGATAAATACCCCTTTGTTACTTTAAGCGTTGCTGGAGCAATGAATCTGCTGACCAATCTCTCATTTGATTGATTAACCAACAGACAAATGAGTGGAAAAGTGTCTATCACAAGTTCAGAGAGCCCAAATTAGTGTGTTCAAATGCATAATTGTGTCCAAAACCCAAAGATATTTGGTTTATTGTTAAAAAGACAGAGAAAACCAGCAACTATTCACATCTAAAAATGACCTAAATAATTAACTGATTATGTAAATTTTTCATCTTTATTCAGTTCAGTTCAGAATCTGACTGCTGCTTTCATTTATGGGCTTTCAGCCAGAACCAAACTGCATTAAAGAAGAAAAAGAAAATAAGTCAAATAAGTAAAATGTGTGCTGATATAAAGATCTTTCACAGAATCTGAAGTCTAGTTGCTTTTTGGCTGAGAGAAAACCTTTTTGACCTTTTTCATTTTAATTTGACCATTAAAAATTATTTCACCCATTATATTACCCATTTAGCTTCATTTGATTCAAGACATAAATCAATTTAGAGATCAAGAAGTCAAACTTTTTTTCAGTTACATAGAGAGAAATAGCGTTTCCTCTTCAGTTCTCTTCATTAGTACCTACATGCACATGATCATCACATTCAGGTGTGTTTCAGTGCCTATTTCCACTTCACAGACATGAGTACATACATATCTCCACATGTGGATGTGGTAAATCTGCAGAAGTCAAAATGGAGCTGTTTGCCTCAGTCGGGAGTCACGTTGCAGTTCAACGTGACTCGAGGCTTTGGGCTGAGTGCCAAAACAAAACGTGATGCAAGCACTACACGAGAATGTGTGTCACATTTGCTGGAGAAGGGGGAAATGGCCGCCATTGCCAAGATATTTGACCTACTTCTGGTCGCACTGAAGGAGAAGCAAAGCACAGGCGCGCAACACAACGCAGGAGCAACAGGTTCGGAGCAGGAGCGCACAGACAGAATCAGGTTTTAGTAGCACGATAACAGGGTAAGAAACTATTTATCATCACTAATTACATTAAACACTTTTATAAATATGCAATAAGCGGCATTGAATGCATTTTTATAACTTTTGTTCCTCTCGTGCATTTTGCATACTTTTCTCGGCACTTCTGCAGTAACGCAGCCTGTAACTAATGCTGCGTTCAGTTGTCGTAAGAGTTTATCAGAGCGATGTTTACCCGTTGGCTGAGCTCCAACAGTGACTGTTTTGATGGAGCCCATGTGACTGGCTCCTCTAATAGGACACCCACCCCTCCTCTCCTGTATCCTGAGTCCTTTACAAACAAGTGGCAGATAAGGGGGCCGAGTACGACCCTCCCGTGGGTTGTGCCTAACAGAACTAGTCAACGTGACAGTGTTTATTTCCACGGAGCTGTCAGGAGCACGTCTCACTTCTCCGACCGGGTTAACTGTGCGCACTTTGTTTCTGTCAAAACTCCGCTTTTGAACACTGTGGAGATACTGACGCTGATGGTAAGAGAGAAATAACCATTATTTCTTGTCTTGACGTTATAGCTTAATATTTCCTCACGCATCCACATTAAGTTTGCTTAATTTGCTTGGTTTTATTTTTAGCATCAGTCTAACTGTGCACGCGAAACTTGACGCCGTGTTAGCTCCGCTTTGCTAGTCGTTAAAACACATTAAAAGAGTTAACGCTTCCTTAAATGTCAATGAATACTCATTTGTTGTTGTTACGTATTATTTTAAAGAATATTAAGCGGCTGTTATGTGTGTACAATGCGTGTGAAGTCCCTTGACAAGATGCGGGCTGTTTCTGTGTCGCATCTCATTGACCCACATCCGCGTTGAAGCTGACTGCGTCACCAAGTTTTACTCCGCACTTCAGTTGTTTTACCAAACCTGCGAGCCAACTTTCCACCGACACTGCACGGCAATTTGTTGCGGTTGCAGATGTATTTGTTGCATTTGTCAATGCAGTCGCTTTCGGGAGATTTGGGGTAAGAAATTAAGGGTTTTCTGCCCGCTGTTTTTTTGACTGGACGTGGGGACACGGACCCAAGTGGAAACCTGATCTGCATGCCGCGCCCACTTCATCTTCGACACAAACAACTTTCTCTGGCAGCCAGCAACCCTGCCGGTGAAAGAAAGCAATTATGTTTTTTTTTTTTTTTTTAATTTTTATGTTGTCCCATCAAGTGTTGCGGTATTAATCCAGCCCTGAAGGAAACGCAGGCGAGGAGGGTGAAGCCGTGCGGGTGAAATGTGTTTAGTGATTGGATTCCTAAGTGCGCACTTAGGAAAATGTTTGAATTTGTCGCCTGCTGTGGTTTCCAACACATGTTTTTTTTTGCCAGTTTATATGAGTAGACAGACATCGTAAAATTACAGGCTATTTGACTTGTGAAAGTGCTCTTACAAGCTATTTATTCTGTAGGTGTCAAACAGTTGCGCAACGCTCAGCACCCCCTCTTTTTCTTATGTGTGGCTTCAGGCTAATGTGGTGGCATATTGGTATTTCTGAAAGGCTCTGTCCATCTCTCCATGCTGTGTTAAAACTCCAAGAATACAACTGAACGTGTGGGAGAAACCTCGTATATCCCGAGCTGAAGATATTGGCAAAATCAGACATTATTTTGAGTGAACAGGCCGACATTGAAACTCAGAAAGTGACAGTATTTGGGTGTAACCGCTGATATTTTCGTGCGTTTGCTTTCTAAAGTAGATGTTGGGGCAGGGCCGGATTAGCCCTCTGTGGGGCCCCTTTTCAGCCCCCCAATGCCTTGTCCCAAAGTTACTTTGTGAGCATTTGTGAGCATGCAAATTCATTTAGGCATATTAGAGCTGCAATGATAGTGTCCAGTAGTTAGTTATTTTGATAGCTGATTATTAATTTCAGTCATTTTTCAGGCAAAAATGTCAAACATTTGCCAGCAAATGAAGAGTCTTTGGGTTTTGGGAACTTGCGACAAGCATTTTTCACAGTTTTTTTTTCTGACATTTTAGAAACTGAACTGTTAATTGTGAAAATCATCAGATTTATTGACAGTGAAAGTAATTGTTGCAATCCTAAAGAATGCATTCATTGTGCACATGCAGAGCTCCTTTGCAAAACAGGGCATCAAAATCAAAAGAGGTGTTACCACTCTTTATACAGCACAGTGTCCATATCGGTAGCAGAATCTTAGCTCAAAAGTAGTTACTGCCCATCCCAGAAAGTACATCACCTGTTACTGCTGGTACAGCTGATAAAGCACCGAGCAGCCTGTTCATTGGAAATCAGGTGGGATGTAGTAATTATCCACCAACATGGAGAGCTGAATCTCACGTCATGTTGAGAGTGCAGGTTGTGACAAGATAAAACTGGAAGTGCGAGCTACAAATCAGTGTCAGAATTCGACAGCGCTGCTCTAATTAAACGTGGCAGCTAGCAGTTGGGGTATGTGGAAAACATTCCTCACAAGGAGCCGACACGTGCCCTTTCTCCATGTGACCTGCTGACCTCTACAGTCAACCTTTGACTGGCAGACACCAGAGCAGGTGGAGAGTCAGGTTTACTTTGACTCGGCAGGGCAGCGAATTGGATTTGAGATTTATTTGGTGTTGGGTCAGTTACCTGTTGCTGCAGTAATTACTCAGCGGGTTTAGGCACACGTGTATTTGATCACATAAAACACAAGACGGCAGATACTGCTGGTGTGTGTGGGTGTGTGTGTGTGTGGGGGGGGGGGTTTGGGCACTTAATAGCTTGTGTGTTTGTATGTAATCTATGTCAGTAAAAAAACATATCACACCTCATTGAAGCTCTGCAGGCCTAACAGAGCCAACACTCGACCTCTGCCCTTCCTTTAACACTTTGTGTGCCGGCATCTGTTTGTTCTCTGACAGGGAAATGGCAATGGCCTCGCCATCAACGTCAACAGCAGGATCAGCAATGGCATCTGACTCAGAGCTCTCACGGCTGGGGGGCATCGAGGCCTTGAAATTGAAAGTGGGGCCGGTGCGGAGGAACCTCTTCGGGCCTGTGGACCACCAGCAGCTGCAGCAGGACTTCGAGCGGCTGCTCCACATGAGCGTGGAGGTGGCCAACAAGCGTTGGAACTTCGATTTCAACAGTGAAAGGCCGGGAGAAGGCTCCAACGTGGAGTGGGAGGAGCTCAGGTGCCAGGACGTGCCAGTGTTTTACCGCAGCTGCACAGTTCGACCGGTGGTGCTGCCACAGGGCAACAGGTGGACACCGTCTTCATCGGGCGAGGGTTCCCCAGCGTCCAGCAGCTCATCTGGATCTGGAGATGAGTGCCTGGAGGTGACCAGAAGGGGGTGCTACCGGCTCAAACGGCAAGCAAAACGCAAACAGTCTGCCATCACAGGTTAGTCCACCAAATATCAAGAGGAAATAGTAATAATAGTTAGAGCAAGGCTAGAAGTTTCCCCCCATTTCCAGTCTTTGTGCTAAGCTAAGCTAATTGGCTGCTGATGGTAGTGGGGGTGGTACCAATCTTCTTATATAACTCTCAGCAGTAGAGTGAACAAGCACGTTTCCCAAAATGTCAAACTTTTCTTTAAGCACAGATTTAGTTCTTAGACCATCTGGAGGTATTTTTCCTGACTGCATTGTGCTCTTTCAATCCCCAGACTTCTTCGTGGTGAAGAAGAGGAAACTGCTGCATTACAAAGCATCTATTCGGCAGTAGAAAAGCACAACCAGACCCGATGGAGGATCACTTAGTGCTCGACATCCCTCTACACCTCATATCGATATGTATGATATCATATGTATATATGTAGCAGTTTGTAATGGACTGTCCACAAGCTCAGACAGCATGGGCTTAAAAACTCCTCTGACACCACAGACCTTTAATTTTCAGCACAAGGAAGCTAATATTTTCCTACTTAATCAAGCTCAGACCTTACAAACGGTTTTTGTTGATAATTGCAGATATTTGATGTATATTCTATATACTGTTTCCTTAGCTTTTTGACTATACTGTGAAATGATTTTGAATGCACTCTTATCTACAGAAAACAGACTCTAGTTTTAAGAGGTTCATTTTCTTCTGAATGGGCCTCGGATAGTATTTGACCTCAGTCCTCGACCTTTTTTCTCTCTCTTGCTGAAAGTCATAAGAGGTTTTAATTAGATGAGTTACTATTCCTGACCTCGACACACTTCGCCTTTAGTCTCACCCCACGGCTCCCGAAGCACGAGTCGAGCCGGGGTCAAAACCTCACCCAGGGCTCAAAATTTGGCAGCGCGACTGTGATTAGCTCCAGGTTAAAAGGTCAACGGTGGAGGTTCAGCAATGAGATAATGCAGCCGTACGTGTACGATAGCAGCTTAAATTCTGTAATAATAAGTAACAGTGTTTCATATGTGACTATTTATTTATTATTCACGATGCTAGATCATCGTCAAAATTTAAAAAAAAAAAAAAAAACAGACACGCAATGCACTGTGTAAAACGAGGTAAGATAAGGTGTTTGTGGAAACCTGTGCCATTGCCCCCAAATTATGCATTTGACTGGAAGTCGTTATGGCTCATATACGCTCCACCGTTGCCGCTTAAAAATACTGGCCATAAATATTTTACACCATCAGAACTTAGCAAAAAATATACAAACTACCGTATGTTCCCTTTTTGCTTTGTATTATTTGCATAATGGGGTTGTAAAAATCTATATTTCTGGCAACAGATCAGAACATACCTTATTTAGACGTATGTTTTTGTTAGCTTTATGCTTATAACGATGTAGCATTTTCCACTTTTTGTCTTCATGTGATTCCCACCTTGTTGGTTGTAAAGACGCCTCTTTTCTCCATGAAGGGAACTTTGTGTTTTATCACTGTGTCGCAGCTCAGAGGGGTCAGACTTTTTTGGTTCCGCTTTTGATATTTTTCTTTGTGTGAAGAGACGAGCTGCTTCGCATTTTCTGTCGCCGCGCTGTTCTGCAAGAGTTCGCATTGTGTACATATGCGTAGAAGTGTTTGTGTAAGTGTGTTGGTTTTGTTATTATCGTGAGGTTATCCGCGAATTAAAGTTGTGGCAGCTGAGGCAGTTGAACCAAAGAAATTGCTGTGCCATTAAATTAGAAACACATCATTTATACAAGCCGTTAACTGTTTGAGTGATAAGTTTTGGCTCACAGAAGGTCTCAAGCATGACCAGGTCTTATAATACATAGTGTAAACACGCCAAGAAGGCTCAGCTAACAGTTTTGGCGACTCAAGCAGGATGCGTCTACTACTTTTTCCCGACCTACAGTCATTCTAATTTGTACGTGGATAAAAAGCCATAACCTGGATTAATCCACTCTCACTACCTCAGCAAGTGATTCAGTAAAACAAACCAGTTAAATACACGTAAGATGTAAAAACTAAACCAGTGTAGCTCAGGTTGTTTGCGTCTACAGGGGAAGGAGAGACAGAGAGACGTGGTGGGGGGGTGGGGGCTTATTATTCTGTTGTGGTAAAAGCTGTCGAGGTTCAGCTCTCGTGTAGAGTTTCACATCAGGTAAAAGAGTCAGTGTGTCAGAGCGGGGCCCAGCTCCACGCAGAGGAAACTCCGCTCCCCCGAGGGGGGAGGTGGGGGAGCTTTTGTTGTCTCCCTCTCTCTCTGCTTCACTTTGCTTTGACAGCTCTCCCAGAGATAGACAGAGCAGAGGAGTAGTAGTGGGGGGACGTGGAAAGGGACGGACTGAGAAAACGTCTCAGGCCCCTTCTGGATCAAAGGCAGCCAGAGAAGTGGCCTGCGATTCAGACACCCTTTTGTCCACCCCCCCCAGCCCTTTAAAAGTCTCTCAGTCTCTCTTTCATAAGCGAAGCGCCTCAGTCTCTGTGCAAAATCAGCATGAATGCAGTTTTTTATAATCATGCTTTTCTCTCATGGCTCAACAAGGCCACATTTCACCGATCTACAGCGAGCACACATGGCTATTTTAAGTTGTCAGGATTACTTGTTTTGTTTGTCAGCTTATCTATGTGTGTGTGAGTGAGTGTGTTTGTGTGTGTGTGTGTATGTGTGTGTGTGTGGAGAGATAGTGCTTATCAGTGCATTTAAGAGGAAACTTTCAAAGTCTATTAACTTATTTTGAGTTTGTATTATTTGAAAAGTAGGGATATAATTATAAATTCCCTATTTTTTACTATGACTAACTAATTGTGTTATTTCTGAAACTATTATCTTTGCACTACTTTCAACATTGTTGACAAGAGAGCTATTTTTTTATGGTAATCTTAAAAAAAAATACAAATACTCAGAGAAACTGAGGCACAGACAGGAATTTCTTGACATTACGAATAATTGTTAAACATGTAATATGTTCGTCAATCAACTTTGTTTATTGTAGCTTTATTAGTCCTCCTTCGTTAGGAGGAAGTAAAACTAAAATGATAAAGGTCAAGACTGATCTGTTTGTGTCTCGGTGCGCTCAAGCAAACTTTGCTTTCCTAATTCACCTGTCGCAGCTATAACAAAGTGTAGCGTTTTTTTTTGGTTTTGTATATGCATGAATGTATGATAATCTTTGTACACCATTTGTAATAATTTTAGTGTAATTTAATACTGGTTTATGTATCCTTGCAACATGTAAGAAATGTATTTGTATGGGATCAGGATCATATACTTTTTGATAGTATTTTGCGTAGAAAGAATGATATTGCTGGGTTGTTGGTGCACTGTTGCCTTTCATATTGTTGATTTCACAGTGTGCTCAAAATAATAAAATGTTAATGAATGAGACAAATATAATCCACAAAAGGCTGGTCTTGAGTTCTTGTTTGTGCTTGTGTTCAGAACATGGAGGGAAAGGCTGGAACTCGAGGTTTCATCTTGAATCAGTAGCACTCCCTGGTGGTCTTCAAGTAACATTGCACACAGTTAATAATAAAAGTACACTACTTTCATGTACTACATTTAGCAATAATATGACTAAATAAAGAGATGATGTTAATTAGAGGCTGTAATAAAGATCAGAAAGGAAGCAGACCAACATAGTTTCATTAGTTTTTCCACCCACAATCCTGAAATATTCTGTCAGTGTTTTATAACATATCTCACAATTTGCAAATTGTAACATACACTTTTTTTTTAATGAAAATTTGCATTTACATTGGTTAAAACTTTAAAAGTACACATAAATAAAAATAAAAACATACACCACAGATAGCTTTAACATTCCACATACATTTCAATTTACATTCTTTTACATTTAACTTGGCAGGTTCAGAGTCTCACGTTTAGCTCCGCTGCTTTCGATTTAGCATGAGGAACCTGTCCCGAAAGCACTTTACATGGTGATTCATGTACATGCATGCACTGGAGCAAAGTGTCTATTGGCCATAGTGGTTGAAAAATCAAAGTCTATTCTGTTTTTACAGATTTGAACCAAAATGATCTTCCTCAAAACGATGGCCAGTTACTGACCAAAGTGTCTAGTGAAGTAGCCAACATGTCCACTAGCCACATGCTAAGTATATTACCTACCCCATGGCCAGTGTGAGATACTTTTCTCACCCTGATCAAGAGTAGTTTGTGTAAAACTGGCTTTTAAAATGCAATTACTGACAACTTTCAGGCACAGATCCAGTCACAACAAACAAATGTGCAGCTTCAGCTCCAAACAGGCAAAACTTTTCTGCAATGTCAGTGTGCAGCTTACACCAGTGTGTGTCAGATGTGCTTGCTACACTGTAAACTAAACATGTGAGAAGACACTGGGAGATTCTTCTGATTACTTGAGTCAGTGTTTGTCTTCCTGTGACTTAAGACACTAAATCGTAAACATTCCAACAGGAAGAGATAAAGGAATAATGAGCAAATATCAAGTCAGTGGTTGACACATACAGTATACTGAAGTGAGAGGCCCTGTGCCCATAGTGAAGAGGCTTTACAGTAGAGTTTCTAACCCTGATTACACAAAACTGTACACAAGAGGCTGTGAGGTGAATGTTTCCCAAAACCCAGCTAAGACCAAAGTGGTTCATTAAAATCTTCAAGACATAAAAATTACTGTAAGAACACGACAGTATCTCCCGATCTCAACCAAAAGCAACAGAAATATCATACATATCTACAAAAGCTGACAACAAGTTTCTACATTACGATTAGTATTCACATTCTTTAGACATTCCCGACCCCCAAAATGTCTGAGAGGGCCTGGCTTGAAGTTAAGATCATTCAACTTGACTCCAGAGCATGGTTTTAAAAGGTTTGTACATCCATTCAAATGCTAAAATATATACACGAGTACATTCTGTGACGGCCCTGCAAGGCCTGAACTCACAGACTGGTTGTGCCTGACAGCCAGGACCCTTTAAAAGCCTGTTTCAATCAGGCACTTTAACTCAACCCCGAAATCCTTGTATTCACAATTTACACATTTCGATAAGACTCTCTGCCTGCCCACAGGCGGGTGTGAGCAGACAAACACTGGTCATGATGGGAATTTTAACTGGTGGTTCTCTAACACCAGGTGACCTTAACCATCGTGGCTGTTAGGAACAGCATTCACCAAATCCTTCCACCTTCGTGACACTCACCTAAAAGCAAAGTGCCTGAGCAGCCCTGCTGTGCTGTCACTGACGGTAGAAATATTACAGGCGCCAGGTGTGGACGCTTTCACAGCTGTCGGCGCAGCGCTCGTCTGTCTCTCCACATGGCGCGCACCTCTCTGACGAGCAAGGGAGCGATGAACACAATGCTGCCCCCTGTCTGTAAAGAGAAGACACAAGACGGGTTTCTTCTTCGGGTTTGACATGTCAAAATGTCTTCTGTTAAAAGGGCCTTGTGTGATTCAGGAAGTCACCTTACCATGACGACGAAGAAGTAGAACACGGACATCCATCCCAGCTTGCTCTCGATCAGCGACACCAAGTACTAGAGGATGACGGAGATACAGACGGAGTCAAACCTGCGGGTCTTTTACTGCTGTTGATGTGTTTCACGCATTCTTTGTGAGTGAATTCATGCTCTTTTTGTTCACCTGTCCCCCAGCAGCTCCTATACTCCCAGTTCCGTCCACAATGCCAGTGACAGTAGCCAAAGCCTCCTGACTCCCCCTCAGAGCCTCCTGTCTGCCAAGGTCAGCAGATATGGCGGAGCTGATCATATTACATGGCCCGCCGATGAAGAAGCCAGTCAAAGCCAACAACACCGCGTTTATCACCTGGTCGTTTGGTGAGTCTGAGCAGAACGGAGAAAGAGAGACAGAGTAAGATGCTGCCCTTGTTGCCGACTGGCCTTGCGTGTGTGTCGATGCTATACTCACGGCTGTATCCCACCAGGGCTGCCATCGCCAGCACCAGACTAGTGGCCAACACCGGGGCTCTCTTTCCCATGAAGTCAGATATCAAACCCTGAACCGTCCCTCCTGACACAAAGACACAGAACGACACAGTGAGGAAAAGACAGCTGACATCCCAACTCGGAGGATGTTTATGTATAAAGGAGAGGAAGGAGGAGAGAAGGAGAGAAGCCTGCTGGAGCAACTCAGTTATATTATAAAATTACTTAAAAAACGAAATCAAACCCAAAACGCATAAGTTTGCCTGCCCCTCACCGATGATTCCTCCGACATCATACCACACAGACAGGCGGTCGGCCTCAGCCTCCTTCCACCTGTAGTTGTTGCTCAGGTAGAAAGGAAGCCAGAAGAAGAAGGAGTAGTTGACCAGCTTCAGACACGCATAGGCCAGAGAATACTGCAGCACAAACAGGGACAGAGTCAGCATGGTGTGGAAACTGTGTTTATATCACTTCGTCTCCAGCTGTGGCGAAGTGCTCATTCAAATCAGCTTGTAGATAAGCCTGTCTCGACTCGACTGTGGACTCACGGGCAGCACTCCAGGCAGGCAGAACGCCTGGCAGAAGCCGATGGCTTGAGGAGGCTCGGCCAGAGGCTCTTCCGGCTGCTGAACTGACTGGTACCGTCTGCCATACACCTCCACCTCCACCTCGTCCTCCTCGTCACTCATCAAAGGCCGGTGGCTGTCTGTGTCCGTCTCCACGGGGCCGAGTCCAGTCTCTGACTCCAAGCTCAAACCTGACACACACGCACATTCAAGCTCCAGACTGAACCGCCTAAATTCAATCAAGCGTTTAGGCAATCAGACACTCCATTGTTTGCATTTTAGTTTCCCATCCTAAGTGTGACGCTAGTTTAAAATAGCTTCTGTGGGAATAAGGTCAATCAAGGGAACATAAGGCCGGATGGGCCTGTTAAAAAAGCAGCAGCTGTGAACATTAGATCTATTTAGATTAGATATGTTCTTTGCGTCCTCACCGACTTCTTTTGGGGAGGTGAGAAGGCCGAAGAACACCACCACCCCACCAGCAAACTGCACCACTGACGTCACCAGGAAGGCATACTGCACACAGGAACATATGGTACACCATGTTAGCAGTAGCTGAGGATATTAAAAAGCATCACTAATGAGTAGGTGTGTGTATGTGTGTATTTCTCACCTCATACCCATACTTGAGCACGCTAGAAGCCAGGAAGGCCCCCAGGATGTTGCCTACAGAGGCACAAGCGCTCCACAGGCCAAACACAAAGCCACGGCTGGAAAACAAGAAGTGAAATTAGAAAAAGATGGAAATACAGAAGCATTTATTTAATCTTCCATTTTCAGATAATGTGTCTCGTAAAGGTACAATACGCAAAAAGCGCGGACTATCTATCAGCCTCTTGAGGTACAAAGCGTTGTATGAGACAGGACGGGCTGCAGCTAGCTGGTTAGCATGCTAACTTCAGTAGATTTCTCTGAAACACGACGAATAAAATTCTGCCAACATCTTACATTTTGCACCTTAAACTCAACCTCACAGACGGCTCAGTGACTTGCTATTTCTATATTCAGCACATTATATTTACAGGACCTGCAAGTGAGGGAAACTCGCTGTAAATGGCGTCTATGTTTCTGCAGCGGCACCGATGAATGGCCGTCATTGTGCGAGTGTTTCCGTGTGTGGGTGTGTATCATTTAGCCCCACTTGACAGACACGAATTTAACTAAACATTTCTAGGCTGAATCGATGATGCCGTCGTGATCCAAACGTAAAGTTCAAATGAGACAAATGCAGGTTTGGCGCACGCACCCCGTCTTGCCGAACCAGTTGCCCATGACGGCCACCACGCAGGGCCAGACGGCGGACTGCAGGAGGCCGTTCAGCACCCACAGGCCGCAGTACACATAGATGTTGTAGAAGTGGAGCCATTCAGTGACGGTGCCGAACACAAACTCCTGCAAACACAAAGACAGCGCTCACAGCTGAAGTCAATGTTAAATGCACACGTTGATACTAACAAAATCAGGGATTACACACACAGCCTGACATGCACCGCCGTATCCACTCACCACTGCAGCAGAGCCACACAGGCCGAAGCAGAGCACGTAGCGGAGGTTCACTCTGTCCCCAATCACACCGCTGAGATACAGACCCTGTGCGGCCAGCAAACACACTTCATCAATCGTCTAGTTTGCCAGATGACTTCTGTTTAATTTGCATGTTTCAAGTAAAATTTGGACTGCTATATTCTCAATTTCGCTGTTGCTTGAGGCTGCCATCCCTGAATGAACGTAGCCTCTCTCCTCAGTTACACTTGGCACGCTGTGAACGCAGCGTGCCATTGGCCGGTGTCGCTTCTCTGGGAAGCTTGTTAAATGCAGAAAATCGGGTTCTCCACTCACCACTGCGTACGAGAAGAGGAAGATGGAGTCCAGAGCCCCCAGGAAGAGAGTGGCCTGCTTTTCATCTGCAAACAGATGATTGCCCTCCCATGTCTGGGACAGTCAGAGAGAAGGCAGTTAATCATATGCAAACGGGGGTTTAAATGTCACAGACGCATCGATTTCTAACAGCCAACTTTTTCAGAGTCCTGAAAAAAATCACTATGGGAGCTTTCATTGGTAACCCTGCTCCACTTGCAAAGCCAACTTTTTTAATGTTGGTTTTATGGAATCATATCAGCATCTATGTGTGGGAGACATATTGAACTGTGCTGCATGGCGTGCTGCTCTGTCCTGCTGGTGCTCGGTACCTCGCCAGGGGAGAGGCTGTCATTCTGGATGAGCGGCGTCCACTGAGCGGAGATGCTCACTTTCACATTACTGAACGTCTTCCTGGACGCATGCAGCAGCACATAGCTGGGGAGACAGAAACAGGTTTACTCAGCAAGTAAAGGCAACAGAAACTTGATATAGATTTATTTCAACCATCAATGCACGACACAAGGTCACATGAGGCACGCAGAAAGGTCAGATTCCAAAACAGCAGCAGCTCAAATCTGCTGAAAGAATTTAAAGTAAAGACTGGAATGCAGCATCTTTATCAAAGAAACCGGAAACAAGCCCAGATTTTCTGTTGAGGGGCAGTATTCACTGTGTGCTGCTACCTGCTGCAGACGGCACTTTGTTTTTCTCCTGATAGGAGAGTCATGATGCGGCGGTGGACGTGTGACACCACGTCCACTGTCATTAAAAGATCAACCCTGCCTATTGGAAATCAGTACTTTCTGTCTGTGTTATCTTGACCATGTCTGACCTGCGTTAACCTCGCCTCACAAACCTTTCACCTAAATTAGCAGCTTCACATGTGCTTCTGCACCAGCTACTTTTGCACTTTGGTGCAACTAGTTTCTCCTGGTTGGTTTCTTGTGGATCAGCGGGCTCTGAATGGCAAGTCAGAGTAAATTTTTGTTTCAAAACTGCTGTGAAAATTTGCTGGAAATGTCATGTTTCCCTTCTTTCCTGTGAGTCTTTCAAAAGAATTTGCGATAAAGCAACAAGCTAATTGAAAGTGTAGAAAACAAAAGCCATAAAAACGGTACACTTGCAGTAGTCTCATCCTCTCTGGGTTTCGAGTTACTCTGAGGACATGTCTGATATTACAGGCTCATACAGAAGCTAATCGAGGAGTACATTAAAATGGCAACAGGTTTGAGGAGGCCTCCTAAAGTGGGGTGGGTCTAGATTACCTAAAGAAGGTGAGGAGGAAGGCAACCAGATGATGATGCGTGTACTGTGACAGGTAGCCACAGCACGGGGGAGGCATCACAGGGGCGGCTGAAAGGAGGAAGAGGAGGTGGAGAATGAGGAAGGAAGCGGTGGTGGAGGTCTTCAGGGGGAACAGCAGCAGGACGGGGAGGGGGTTCAGTTACAGTCTCCCACTATGCCGGGTAGGACAAGCACATCACAAGGGGAACGACAAAGAAGCCTGAAAAGAGGGAATCAGAAACCAATGTTAAAACGCTAATGTTGAACAGCAGAAATATAAGATTAGTTCTTGACTTACTGAGTGAGAACACAAACTATTCTGTTAACACATGAGAGAAAACTGAAGGGTTTTTCACAAAATGGGCAAACATGCAGTGGAGACAAAAACAGAAACCGGCGTGGCCCCTGCCTACCACCACACACCCCAGCTTTACAGCTAACCAAGCCGTGTTCATGCACCCACCAAAGGTTAAGGGTGGAGACAGTGTTTGAGCTCCCCTAAGACTGTGATGACCAGGTGAATATCACTTTACCTGATTTTACCAGGCCTGGATGATTCCTGTGCTGTGATAGGCAATACTACCTTGTTGACAGTATCCATCTCCTTGGGGGTAAGAGAGGAGTATGAATAGATGCATCTGGTGTGAATGCTGGGGTGTGCTCTTACCTGCAGGTATCAATGGGCCCAGTGTGTACTGACCGCCTCTACAACCATTAAACCTCCCCCAACATGCATCGCCTCGGGTTGTTTGTACAGGACTCCATCTAATAACCAAGGACGAACCGATCCAGCTTTTTCAGTCCCGATACTGAGCACCAATACCAGTGCTGTCTCCTCTCATGTCTTCAAAAGGAAGACATGAATCTAGAAATTCCTGCTAGCATAAACGCAGCATTTTATGATATGGACAAGGTCCGTCAGGTCATCGCTGATGCTCAGTCCGCTTAATAAAGTCAGTCTGCTGGATTCTTCTTCTTTCTTATATGTTCTGGTAAAACTATTGTTTGCTTGCAACTCTACAGAACGGGAAACAGTCAAATTTGGCACCTACACTCTGCACTGCAATTACATAGCGGCTTCTGTTGCATGTTCTGTTACGTTACATCGTACAAACAAGGAAGGGGGAGTTCAACTTGTTCTACAGGAGCATATTTCTCTAATCACTGACGGGATGAATGTTAAAGATCACAGCTTCGTTCATACGTTTAGGCATAGAAAGCACAGATAATAATCATGACATACATGCCGGATTCTTTGAAAAAAGGAAACGCCTCACTTTCACTTCATTAACACATGTTTTCATAAGCAGCTCACATGATTGATAGTTCACCCATAAAGTCCTGGATACCTGCCAAGCAACATTTTCTATATCTGGTTGTACACACCGTCCTTCCTACAAGGTCAAAACGGCCAGGTTTGAAACACATTCACATGCATTTTTAATTCCACTCATGTCCATTATATTAAGCAAAAATTTAATCAACACGATAACCACTTATGACAGGGCCTTTGTTGTTGCAATACTAACAATACTAATACTAACCACAGGGCCTTTGTTGTTGCAATACTACTTTTTTTTAGTTGCATTTCACAAAAGTTTGTTCAGCAGTTTACAAACATAGAGTCACTGATTGTCACCTTCAGTGTTTGCCTCAGCCTCTTATCAGGGTAAACCTGCAAACGTGGTGTGACAAGCAAGACGTGCCTGCATTTCTTTGGTTTCTGCTTTTCAAAGCCCTGCAGGTACAGTGGCTGACATGCAGGCTGTGTGCAGCACACCGCACTGAAAGGGAAAATGTGAGCAGCTCAAATGACACCATCGATTTTCTGTCGATTAAAGGAGAGACAGGCTCTAGTTTGAGCCTCTCACTGTGACTTCTGTGTTTAAAGCAACATCACAGTTTCTGTCCATCTCTGCCTCTCTACATGACAACGCACATACTCTATGTTTGTTACTTGGTGACAGAGACTTTACCTACGTCGCCAGTTCCGGGTCCGTTTCACCTTTAAAGTCAGAAGAAACGTGTCCCAATAAACAGCTGACAGTTACGGTTTGAAACTCCGAAGAAACAACAACCGTCTGGGCGCGTGTTCTTACCTTTCTGCTCAAATAACCGGTGGCTCCTCTGCTCTTGGTGTGGCAACGATCTGTGTTTACTGTAGATTCCTGTGACACGGACGTCGCTGCCGCAGACCACACCGGCGCGCTGCTGCCACCAGCAGGACAGGAGTGGAATGACAGGCGCAAAGGCACAGAGTGGAGTGACAGTGGAGACTACTGAGTAAACAGCTGTTCAGCTGTCACCTGTCGCTGTGCCACTTGTTGGGTAGAGCCAAATTATCATTGGCTGCAGGCGGATTTCTACATGCTTCAAATCTGCCCCGCCAAAAAAACTTTTCAACTCTGCCGTTCACTGTCTGACACTGCAACAGGGATCCAGCTCTGACCTCGCTCAACACTTGAAATATTCTGGTAAGTCTTTGATATGCAGTTACTTTCTTTGTGTGTGTGTGTGTGTGTGTGTGTGTGTGTGTGTGTGTGTGTGTGTGTGTGTGTGTGTGTGTGTGTTTTAACCTGTATGTACACCTTAGGCTACATGGTTCTATAAGACATATAAGAGCCAATAACATCTAATTTATATATTAAAGAATCCAAGGATTCAAAGGTGTATTTACTTAAGTATTATTTGCACTGATGTGCCCTGCAAATGTACATTTGGTATGGAAAATAATGATTATGAAATAGAAATAGAAGGATTATATATCAGTGAAAAAAGATGTAAACAAATTGCAACATTGGAAATGGATTAAATACATTATAAACCTTGTAATCATGAAAAAGATCACCAAGGTTAAACAAAAGGTTAGTATTTCACTGTATACTTTCTGTACCGATTTATGTGACAGAACTTGTGAAATTTTAGGATATTAGCTATGTGAGTTCATTTGTATTATGGCAATGAAAAAGCACGTACTTAGTTTCTCTTTAAGTGTAATATTTTTAGAGGCCCCTGGTCCTTTCTTTTTCGCTTGAAGTTTGCAAATCTCACTGGGACTCTCTTATTCATTACTGTATGGAAGTAAATATACACCACAGGGTAAGGAGGGAGAGATGACGTGCTACAGCTGCATGAGCAACTGTAGCTCAGAGGCAGTTGTGAGGCGAATTCCAATGAACTTCATATTTGGAGGGAAATAATGTCATACAATGACGCCTGTCCCATGGATTAGTAATTCCTCTTCAGCCAGTGGGCAAGATTATTTAAGTAGTTTCTGTGGAATTTCTTCCTAATAATGTGAGCTGTGAGGGAGATAGGAAGCAGATAGAGACACATGAAGAGAGAGAGAGCGAGAGAGAGAGAGAGAGAGAGAGAGAGGAAGTCATATCCAGGGTGTATATGGGCAGAGAAAGAGTGAATGAAAGTTGAAGACTGGAGAAGAGACAGGGAAAGGAGTGTACAGCAGTTTGAAGTGAGACTCTTATGTCTCATTTAATGAAACAAGCGGCTCGTCAAGGCTTAAATCAAGATTAAAAACCTACTGCAGACTTTTCTACCTGGACATACACCACACCACAGTGGTTTGGAGGTTACACCAATGGATACTGTCATAGCAGCACCAGTTGCACCATGCTCCCATTTTACTAATAAACACATGGAAACTGTACGACAGAAGGAGGTAAGACACAGATTTCATTTTGCATATCTAATATACAAAATGTGATGCGTGCAGTGGGATGGAAAAAACAGGCTCATGTTTTCATCGGCTTTTCTGTGACTAAAGTGAAGAAACACTCAGTGTTGGAAAATAATGTGATTTCATTATGAGTCATAAGATGTCGTTTATTCATTTTGGTTAAAAAAAACCCCAAAACAATAACAACGCCTTATTTGGGAAATCATCTGGAAATATGTATTTCTAAAAAGCAGCCTCTTGCATAATTCAAAGTGCAACCACTTATGCCTTTTTTGATTAATTATGCAGCTCTGGGTGGTTTACTATCTTTATTGCATAGTAACTATGTATCTGAATGCCTTGTTTCCCAGCTAATCAGCCATAGTCTACGTCTTTCAGGGCTGTAAGCAGTCCCTCTGCTTATGCACACTGTCATTTGGACTACATCAACTAAACAAATGATGACAACAACCTCAGAGCTGGGAAATTACCAAACACTATCTTAGAGGCCACTGAACTGAAACATTGGCCTTAGAGATGAAAGTATGAGAATGAAGAGGAGGAGAGCGGAGCATTTTAGTCATGGTGCAGGTCAAAGGTCGGCCTCCCGTGAGCAGAGAGCAACAGAATAAGGAGCACACAACAATACATGCTGGAAAGAAGTGGCAGTGAGGAGTGATTCAATCATGCAAGAGCTCCTTGGTGACTGCTGAAATGTTGGTGTGTGTGATGAACTGCTCTGGGAGTTGCACTGAGTCCCTGGCTGTCATGTTTTTCCTTGAGTCTCCCCAGCTGGCCCCCCGAATCCTGTAAATTACCAGCTGTGAATGAGTGGTCACCCTGCATAAAATGTCAATGTTACCAAGGATCTTAATCCCAGTAGGCTGCATGATATGAAAAAAATCTTCAGTCTCATGGAAAAAGTCTGACACTGGTTATCAATAAAAATGTTCATATTGAAACTCAGAGCTAAGGAATGTTCAAACTAATGAATTAAGTGGCTAAAGATGATTTCCTCTCTATCTCTCTCTCTGTCTCAGGGGTACAGTGAACATGGAGGCCACTAAGATAATGACAACCAGGCCGGACTGCATCTACTCCTCTATCAACAGGTTGGTATCAGACCAGTTTTATCAGTGAACATTTTATAGGAAACGGACATTTTCCTTGAGAAATAAGCGGCATGGTGCAAGTTGCCCTTTACTCACTGCATCCATTAGGGAAAAGTCACAAAAGGTCTTTCAACTTAGGCCTTCCCATTTCCTCCAGTTTATTTATTAAAACATAACGGTTTGATGAAATGGGCGCCGGTCCAAGTATGTGTTTATTTAGTGAGGCCGATGAGAAGAAGATGCTCGGTCATAGGGTTGTCATCTGGCATTTACTCTCAGGCTGAATTTTCCCACTGTCGCCAGAAAAAGACCAAGTGTCCTCCAACTGGTCATCCCAATGACCGTACTGGAAAGTTCAGGAAACTGGTCGCAGTCAAAGCCTTTTGTTGGCATGTTATCGCATTTTTCAGACTGAAGTCAGGGAATCAGTTACATTTAGAAAGATGTGGGTGACACCGGGGACAATGGCAACATCTCAAAGGACATACTGATGTCTTATACTTGTGGAAGAAATGTCATTTTCTTTGACAAGTTGTCTAGTTTTGATGACCATTCTATTGTCTAACAGTTGATATCTTTCTCAAATGTTGCCTTCATTGTTTCCAGTCAGCAGGGTAGCTTGTGTCATGGGTGGGGCGGCTGGGGTCAATTCTAACGCTGTGCTACAGTTGTCCCAGTTGTCCCCATCAAAACTGTGTCCTGCGTAGTAACAAGATAAAAATAGATAATTTTTTTTTTTAGTTTATGGATTATTGTGACAATAAATTTACTAAAGTTCAGCATCACACCAATTTGTAATCCTATTTGGTTATTTATCTTTGAAAATTTCTTCAGCTGTAAAAAGTTCACATTTAACATTTTCTGTTTCATTTCCATCATGTTTGAGATGTTTGATATTATGTTAATTTATAGTTTTGAAAACTCAGAACGTGCTTCTTCTTTGCGTATTTAGGCTGAAGAAAAGTGGTTTCCACATTGCTTCAGTGGAAAACAAGGGAGCAAAGCAAAGAAGAGCGGGGGCACCAAAACTCCCTTTTGCCCCATTAGACAACCTGAGCAACCAGAGGGAAGAATCAACCGTGATGGCTCACAGGAGGCCGACCTTTGACCCTCACAGCAATGAGAACACTCTCTTGGTAGGCAGCAAGCTCCCCAGATCCAATGGGGGCAACATCAAGGACAAGATTTCTCTGTGGGAGGGGAAGGAACCCACTCATTCACCCGTTACCTCAGGTCCTTTGGGCCAGTGCACCAGCATAAAAAGAACAGAATCCTTGACAAAAAGCAACAGTAAGACAACTGAAGAGCAGAATGCAGAGAGTTGCAGGAGAGTAGCCCATAAGGAAAAGGAAAATCTCGGGAAAACGAATGGGGATTCAAGGCCTTGTTCACCCGCTGAAACTGGGAAACAACAAAGAGGGACGCTCAAGAGTAGCAAGCCCAGCGAGAACCAAAAAGGAGAGGACTGCAGTAGAGTTGTCCAAAAGGAAAAGCTAGATCATGAGAAAGAGAATGTAGAAAAACTTCTGGGTTCGAGGCCTTGTTCGCCTGCAGCGGCAGTACCGCAGCCGGTGGGGACGTTGAGGAAAAGCAATGACAGGAGAACAGCCGAACAAGCCAACCAGGAGAAGAAAGCTGTATTCACCCTTTTCAAAAAGCTGGAGGCTATGGGGGAGAACCACGGGAAAACTCCTACAGAGCTCGGAAACTATTTCAGCCCACCAAGCAAGGACAAACAGATAGAGGTGAGGCAGAAAGAATCTGAAGTTACGGGTCAAAGTGGTGCAGTGAAATCCAACAGGACCAAAGAAGGAAGGCGGCACCAGGAGAATGAGTACACAGAACCAGGAGCGCCCCCCATCAACCCAGTCCCCAAACCTCAACGTACCTTCCAACACCCAGCTACCGCCAGCATTGGGAAGAGTCAGAGGCAGGGGAGAGGGCAGAGAAACCTCCCCCCACTGCCCTCCATGTCTACGGCAACTTCCTCAAAACCTCCCTCTGGGGTTTACGGGAGACCCAGGGGTGACAGAGTCCGGAACAACATCAACAGGTATAGAGAGATCAAAATGTAATGTTTTGCTCATATATTAGCAAAAAGAAAGCACAATGTATATTATGTGGGTATGATAACATACCTGATGTTACACTTCCTGGTTGATTGAGAAAAGAATCATACAGACCATATTTAACGAATTAACTCATACTTTAGAAGCACATACAGTAGATACTAATTTCAGCTTTTCTGTTCGCTACGAAAGGAAATCCTTTGAGTTTGAAGACCTCACGGGGTCAACCAGCCCGCTCTTCTCTCCCGCATTGTCTCAGGAACATCACTATGAGGACATCCTCGGTCAGTCACCTCTTCTATCTATCACTGATTTCAACCTTAAAGAAATACTAATTTTGGCAAGTACATGTATTTTCTTTCTGGCCAGGAGGTAGAGGAGAACATTGCTGCCTACCCCATGTTAAGTGAATATGAAGCTACAGCCAGCGACCAGTTAGCTTAGCCTCTGAAACCTTAACCACACGTTTATGGGTATTTTGTGTTTGTGCAGATTTTTTTCAATAAATATGTTGTACTACACAAATTAGGACAAATCTACAAATGTTAAATATCAGCAGTGGCAGCATCAGCATAAAAATATCTACATAGCCTTCAGAATCCCGTATTGTTTGAACGCTGAGGCTCCTTGATTTTGCCTATGAAATGCATGAACTGATCGTTGCCATCTTTGGTCTCCCTGCAGACTCATCCAAAGAGAACCCATATGAGGACATAGAGTTGGAGAGTCAGTGCTCTCAGCAGTCTTTGCCCTCCTCTCCTGGCGCTGATAGCACCAAGGTGGTTCCTGCCACACAAGCCAAGCTTAATACTTTACAATGGAAACACGTCTTATGTAAATGATTATGAAAATGGGTAAAATGATTTTTCTCTCTGCAGACTTCGAGGCCCGGCTTCTTCAGGCAGAATTCAGCCAGGAGCTTCAAGCTGCTGGACCTGCGGAGGACCAACCAGACAGCCCACAGCACCAGCAGTGGGGGGGTTTCATCTCCACCCCAGCTCAGCCCTCCCTCCACTCCCCCTGGGCCTGAACACACTAACTGGCTGCCCGGGGATCCTTACAGCCGCACCTGCCGCAGGATACCAACGGTGTGTGTTTGGATGCATATTTTAGACCTGTATATGTATTATCATATCCCTGAACTAGAGCAGGTTTTATTCTAACCCTAATCCTACCCACAACCGTTAGCTGAAATCAAGTTTTCCAACAGGTTGTACTACGAATTAACAGCATCTTTGAGGCTCGGATCGGGAAGAAACATCTACGGAGGATCTACCATTACGCTGAGACAAGCTCAGGGAGAGGTGATGATGTTGAAATGATGGTCATCTAGAAGAAATTGAACACATTTTCTGCTGCCTAATGGAGTTTTGGGTTAACACACATGACTTTTTTTTGCAGTAACAGATGAGAACAGTGATTCTGAGAGTGAAATTGAAGAAAGAGCAAAAGGTAGATGGCCACAGTACACCTCTTTTTGTCTTCTGACTTCTTCACTTTCTAACCACGTTCTCTCTTACTTTCCACTTTTCCAGCTCATCGCCAGCGTCTCGTGTCAGTCCAGTCCATACTGAGCCAGCCAAGGCAGGCTCAAGTCCACTACAATGGCACCAACAGCTCTCTGGAACAGGAGCTCCACCAGCGGCAGCTCTTTGAATATTTTTTAGTTGTGTCACTGCAGAAGTCGAAGACTGGTGCCCACTATCTGCCCGAGGTCACGCAGCAGTTCCCCCCAAAGGTCAGGACCAGAGGAGTGCTTGAATCTTTGCTTGTTTTTTTTTTGTGGTAATTTTGCTTAACGGGGCAATCAATAGATTTTACACCTTAAGTTTAATTAACTCTTCATGTGGAGTGCCACTCAGCCTGTGAAAACAGCTGTATAACATCCTCTGTAGTTCCAGAGGGAGTCAAGAAAAACCCTGATGATGTCATCCTTAATTATCCCAACTTGGGCTTGAAGCTTTAAATTTTTAACAGAGAGCCTGAATTACAAATTGGCCATGTGGGATTTGAAAGATGTGAGGATTCAGGAGGCAGGAAAGGTCCAGTGAAAGAAGATATTAAGTTGTATTATGGGAAATTTAAGCTCCAGTCTCCGTTGCATCCAGACAAAGGAAGTGCAACACTAAATCCCTGAATCCCTTTCATCTTTTGGACCAAACGACTCAAGATAGAACTCTGCATCTTCTACTCCAGACAGAACATTTACCTGCTGAATATCGATACATATGCATGAAAGTAGCCAAAAGTGAGTCCCGCTGCTCTTGTGCCGTTGCAGCTGGAGCGGAGCTTCAAGTTCATGAGGGAGACGGAGGATCAGCTGAGGATCATTCCTCAGTTCTGTTTCCCTGATGCAAAAGACTGGGCGCCAGTGGAGAGCTATCCGAGGTGAGAGAGCCATTTCTCTCCCTTAGCAACTCTCATTACTGCTTGAAAGCTTGCTGATGATGATGTATGGATATGCCCATTGAGGCTGTGTACAATTCAAAATATGCGAATCACATCTTTATTTGTGTGTTTGTTGTGGGTCATCCCTCATAGTGAGATGTTCGCCTTTGTTTTGACTGGAGAGGATGGGAGCAGGAGGTTTGGATACTGCCGGCGTTTACTGGTAAATAGAAATGAACAGAATAAATACTGAACAGGAAGTGGCTAAATACCACGGTGACGGCTGAGTAAATAAGCGTGCCAAAATAGTCGGCGTGCCTGTGGGAAAACAGTCCATCTCAGAGTCTGGGAGGAAGTGTGTGAGACTGGGAAAGTGTGTATGTGTGCCTATGCATATGTTTCTGTCTATGTATTTCAATAGTACAGTATGTTTGTGTTTCAGTGCTGGAGATGTGTATATTAATATGTTTTTATTTTGTAAACTTTAATACGACCAGAATGATACTTGTGGGTGAAAAATCATACGTCCTCTCTGATCTGAAAATCTTTCAACTCCTCATTTTTTGACTTGTTGTTCATCCAAAAACTACACATGGCTGTTAGACAGAATCTCTCAAGTTCCGAAAAGCAGCAGCAGCAGCAGCAGCTGCAGCAGCAGCAGCAGCAGCAGCAGCAGCAGCAGCAGCAGCAGCAGCAGCAAGTAAACTTTCACCTTATTTTTTCAGCCCAGTGGGAAAGGCAAACGTCTGCCAGAGGTCTACTGTATCGTTAGTCACCTTGGCTGTTTCAACCTGTTCTCCAAGGTAAACAACTGGTCCCCTACGGTAATGTTACTGAAATAAAAGTCATTATACAACTCTATAATATGCATGTGTGTGTATTTGTGTGTACTCTAGGTGCTGGATGAGGTGGAGAGGCGGAGGGCTTTGTCTCCAGCCCTTGTGCAGCCTTTTATGAGAGCCATCATGGAGGCCCAGTTTCCAGCTCCGGGCAGGACCATCACCATTAAAACTTTCCTCCCTGGCTCAGGCACTGAGGTGAGTGACACTACACTCCAGAAATATTAAAATTATGATAAATGATTTAGTAAGAGAAAAGCAGATAACCTGTAAAAATATGTTTGATATGTATGTCCATTAGAATTTGAAGTTACAGAAGCCTACTATTATCTCTAATGTAATAATGTAACTTCGTTCCTTATATCAGCATTTTGGCAGTTAATATTAACACATATGCCAGCCACTCATGATTTTGATAAACAAAAACATTGTAAATGGATGGAGTCCCAATAAGGAACTAAAGTTGAGACAAAGGACTTCCGGTGAAAGGCACCTCTACAGGTTCTTTAGTGAGTTAGTAAAACTCACTAAAGGTCAGTTAAGGTCAAAGTTTAATTAATTTTCACTTAAAACCCACAAACCTCTGTATTTAGGGTGTTCTATAGCTGTATAGATTTATCTTTCATCCATCTTATTCCCAGGTGATGGAGCTCTGCCGACCGTCAGACTCACGCCTGGAGCACGTGGACTTTGAGTGTCTGTTCTCCTGTCTGAGTCTGAGGCTGCTCCTCCGGGTGTTTGGGTCTCTGCTGTTGGAGCGAAGGGTCATCTTCACCGCTGACAAACTCAGGTCGGTCCCTTCAGTGGAGCCATATATCCTGCAGGCTCACCCAGCACGTGGAACTCCGTAGCCCCCCTCTATGTGACAGTTCATGTGCTGGCTCTTAAAATACGAGGTTGCACTGAACATCCTTCTTCCACTGTTTATGCAATTATGGAGTTGGCAGATATTAGGTATAAGCATCAGAGATGTTTTCATTATGAAGTTATAGGAAATGCGGGTGGTCCAGACCCACAGTTTTAAATAAATTGAAGGCAGGCCCAGTTTTATTCAGGGAACATGCTGGAGAGATATTTTGAGGTCAGTCTGTTAAGTTGCTATGTGCCGGGGCCAGTTTGTTTGTTCTGCAGGAGAAAGCCAGTGGGAGTCAGAAAGAGCAGTCACACTAGTAGATGACTGGAATGCAAAGTTGAGTGACGTAAATGAAACAAGTATGTGGCTTTGCTTTCCTCTCTGGGAAGCATTGTTACTTTTGGGAATATTCACAGTGATTAGGTGTTTTTTTTAGATTATAGTACCCTCATGTGGTGAGAATGAGTAAGTCACTCATTTCCTGTATCTTTCTCTGCCTTTCTGTCTGATCCAGGGAAAAAAATCGAATTATATAAGCTGGAAACATGCAATTAAAGCATTTTCTTATATCATCTACTCATATCTCCACTCATTTCCTCTGTGTCTCTCCTCGCAGTACTCTGTCCCAGTGCTGCCATGCTGTTGTGGCGCTGCTTTACCCCTTTGTATGGCAGCACACATACATCCCTGTGCTACCCTCGGCTATGCTCGACATCGTCTGCACTCCGACCCCGTTCATCGTTGGCCTGCTGTCCAGTTCCCTGTCCCAGCTCACTGAGCTGCCCCTGGAGGAGGTCAGAGAGGCATTCATTGTTAGCAATTAAGGGGTGAAACTTGAGTCATCTAAAGAAATACAATACTTTTAATGTAAAAATGTTACACAGGGCCATAATTTAGGCTTTCTGTGCACAGGTTCTGGTGGTGGATCTTGGAAACAGTCGGTTTCTCAGACAGGTAGGCCATTTGTTGAGTCACGTTTTGCATGATTTGTATGCATGTGGAACAAATTATTTCACTCTTAACATATCCAAAAGTGGATTTTCTAACCTGTTTTGACACATTTAGTTGGACGATGAAGACTCCATCCTGCCTTCTAAGCTCCAATCAGCCCTGGAGAATGTTCTGGAGAGGAGACGAGAGCTCGCTAATGAGAGAGGAGGAGACACACCCAGTGGTGAGACTGTGAAGCTATTCAATTTTGCAACTGAGCAAAATCAGCAGCACCTTGTGCTTGTATTTGCAGATGTATGTTCCAGTTCTCATCTTCTTCTCTACAGACTCTGGCCATCTTAGCACCGTCGTGTCCGAGGCCTTTGTTCGTTTCTTCGTGGAGCTGGTAGGCCACTATCAACTCTTCATCATCGGAGAGCGGGAAGACGGCTACTCCTCCTCTTCCTCCTCGCCGGTCCCCTGCTCCTTCCAGCGCGAGGGTTTTCGTAAAGCAATCCCTTCTAAGACTGTGCGCCGCTTCGTAGAGGTCTTCATGGAGACCCAGATGTTTGGCTGGTTCATCCAGGAGAGAGAGCTCCACAGGCAGGCTCTGAGAGGTAATGAGCTGCAGTAAAAAGAAGAGGTTCAGCTGCTGGGAGGCCATCCAGCGATTCATGATTCTTTCTCTTTCCTCAGGCCTGTTTGAAGTGAGGGTGCAGGAGTATCTAGACTCCATCCATGAGAATGAGCACCGGAGGGTTAACCGGTTTCTCAAAGGCTTGGGTAAGGTTGTGTCTGAGTGATTCTCAGCCAGATGTTCTTTGTTTCTTTGTTCTTTGAAACAATCTCCTACAGGCTCACTTCACCTTGACCCACTCATGTTTCTTTTCCTTTGCTCCAGGAAACAAAATGAAATTTCTGTCCAAGAAATAATGGCACTGTAATTGCACAAAAAGAGAAGAAAGCAAATGAGAAGAAAAGAAAGATGGAAAAGACTTCACGGATTACAGAAATTGAACCAAGAAATTACCATTTGAGTGCTTTTTTCACTCATTCATGCCTTCATCTACTGTGTCCACTTGAGACTGAGGGTGTCGCTCAAGGACTCGTGATTGGATGGCTGTGGTGGATCACAATTTGTTTGCACCAAAAGAAACTCCTGCTGTATTTCATATAAAAAAAGAAACATAGGACTGTAGACTCACATAAATATTTAAGACGTTCCTGGTCAGTTGGTTTTTAAATTATATTCTTCAGGCAACAACATTCATGAGTACAAATAACACGATGTATAAAAATAAAACTGGTCTATGTTAAGCTACACATGGTGAGCAAATTAAAGGGACCACCTGAGTAAATTAGAGTAGAATGTGAATGCTTCTGTACAGGGCTCAAGGGGTCACCAAATGGTTTGGAAATTAGTTGAATTATAAGTTACAGTTTGGCGGTCACCCTTTGTGGGCACTGAGTTGACTTGAAAGTTCACAGTCATAGTATGTTCTGGATCCACTAGGGGGCAGTAGTATATTTTCTCTGATTACATGATCTTGATACTGATAGTGACTGACCAGAAATGACACAGACCTGCTTCGCTGCTCTTTAATGCTTCAATTTTCCTTTAGTCAAAACAGTGACAACATCACAAGTGCTTGACTCTTTGACAAGTGAATAAACATGCTCTGTTTGCTGTTTTGAAGCGGTGAGTTATTGTCATGGTTCTTTCCACTGAAACCAATGCCTAGGTCGCATGAATGATTGCATTACACATTCAGAGTTTGGATGTCATTTTTGTAAACTTTGTAAGTCTTTTCCCCCACCATCCCCCAGTTTGCAGATTATGAATGATAAGATTACTCTATGATTAAAAAAAACCCAATGCATCCAGTGACACTGTGCACATTTTACAACACAAGTTTTTTTTTTTTACACATTGGAAAATCCTGAGAAAAAAAATCAAAGCCAAGTGAATTGTGTTCACTCAGCATTTGTGTGCCAGTTTCACACAGTGAGTAATCCACATACCACCCATTTGCTAACCATTCACTGCTGTGTTTGTGTGTTCGAAGTTATTTGGCCTTTTTACTACAAAGAGCCTTGGTTCAGAGTTGGTGGCAGCTTTACTATTTTAGTCTCTGAGTCATGGAAACAAAGCAGATCTTTAGCCCATGAAGAGGAAAGCACATCTTTGTCAGCATGAAAACACAACACAGGTGCAGAGCAGAGCATAGTAGGGTATTGTCTGAGGACTGGTGTGCTTCAGTTCGTGCATGCTGAGTAAGCCCAGCGGTCCCGGGGCATCGCACAGCACCTAACCCGTCACCTTGTTGGTGGCGAGGTCACACACACCTGCTGACACAGATGTTGATGCATATACACAGATGCACTGTACAGAGGACAGAGTACAAAACAGATACAGGCTTACACACACACCCACACCCACACACTGATTCCCAATCTGCAGCTTCAGAGGCTACATGGAAAGATCGTGGAGTTGTTGGTTCACAAAGACATATCTCAGCTACATATTGTCAGCTAACACTTGATCACTAGGCTACATGTCATGCACTGAGAGTCCATGAAAGCCAGTTAGCAGGCAAGCTGGGAATTTTAAAGATAAAAGTAACAAATAAGTTCACATAGTTAACCAAAAAATACATAGCTATAACTAATGGATGAACAATTGATAACAGTTGTCTACAAGTAATGGATAAAAAAAAATACAAAGTTAATAAATAATGGTTAATGAATGGATATAGTCCATGGATAACAAATGAAATAAATATTACCTAAAAGTATCGGCTAAAAGGTTAAATACTCAAAGTAATGGATAAAATAAATAGCTATGGGCTAAGGCACAAGTCGTTAGAATTTAGCATTAGCTAAAACTATATGATAACACATGAAATTGTGAGCTAAAAGTATTGGATAAATGGCTAAGTGGTTAATAGCTGAATAGCTAAAACTAAAAGGTTGAAACGTCCACTTTCTGCCATTGTACGCTGTTCAAACTTGACCAAACCATTTAATCACTAGTATGAAATAACATCCAGTTAAAAATCAACTCAAATGGCCACATTTGGAGCATGATGGATGGTGTCATTGAAGGGGTCATGGTAGCTTATCTGACAGCGCTGTGGGGTACAAAAAGTTGGGAACCGTCACTCTGAAACACACAGGTTCAGTGAAGCTGTCACACAGTAACTAATGTGAAAATCATCCCACAGCTTCCTATCTGGCTCCCAAGGTGGGGAAGCTGTGGTGCTGTGGGACAGGAGGCTTCTCAGGAAGATGAATGGATGTGGTGAGAGAAGAGCATTGACGGCTGCCCAAATTTTAGCTCTCTCACGCGGTTGTGTTTGTGTGCAGATGGGCGAACACCAAATCCACATTGTCACATACTGTTTCCTGCTAAACACCTGGCTGCTGCTCAAGACAACTGGCTCGTTAGTGCGGAGGTAATTATGGTTTCGATTAATTCCAGTCAGCAGGGGTCGACCCCCAAAGCCTTACATCCTGCACTGGTGTGTTTCCCCTCAAACCTCCCTGTGGAATATCTCTTCATCACTGCAAACACAAATGTCATGTGTTTTCAGTCAGGGAGAGAGAGAGACAGAGAGAGAGAGAGAGAGAGAGAGAGAGAGAGAGAGAGAGAGAGAGAGAGAGAGAGAGAGAGAGAGAGAGAGAGAGAGAGCTCTTATCTGCCACTTCGAAACAACAATGGCTTGTTGAAACGCTAATCTTCCCTGCAAAGTGCCTTTCAGAGGTCCCCATTACCTGACTGGATTCCACCTTTAAGAGATGCTACACAGTGATACCACATTATGCTGGTAATTGAAAACATCTACCTGCAAGTGAGAACCTGCTGCAGGACTCAGCAGTGAAATGTAGTTATGCCAATTATTCTCAGCAGAAATAAAATCATACAAACAGCACGGTCCATTAAAACCAACCACCGATTCAATTATAAAGTCTCTCCAGAGATTTACTGACCTCATTTCAAGGCTTGCAAACTTGCATTTGAAACTCTCTGAGGGTTGCCTCTGCTAATTACATGATTTATGGTGTAATTTATGGAGGCAGGGGGGTGCGGCAACTAAGCAGCACTTGCCATCAATCAGAATGAAAAGTCTAATGTCATTTTCCGTCATTCTGTTTCATAGTTTTTTTATACCTCTTCTCGCACAACCCTCAATCAAAAAGGCTGTTTTGGCATGGGTGAATTTGCTAAAAAGCTTGGGGTCATGGTGGTTGTAATTCCCAGGTGCCACATGCAATTTTGTACAAATTATGCTAGCGTGCCTCCGGTATTTTTGTCATCACAACACAAATATGGTACCTGCAGGTTCCCATGGAGTGCTTTCGTGACTGGCTGGATCTTGGGAACTCTAGAGTCCACTGCTCCTCTAAACATCTCACACTGATTTTAATTTGCCTGACACTGCTTGTGTGAGAGCTGAAGTGTGGGAATAACACAGGAGAAAAAGCAGGAAAGTAAAAAGGGCGGGAAATGGAGAGGAAGGGTGCAGAAAAAGAGCAGGGGTTTGAGAAAAATACTTGTGCACAGTACACATGCACACACATGCACTGAAAAATTCCCGAACATGCACCCGTCAGCTTGTTTTTCGGAGCTGCAGGTGCAGTGTCCAGCTGCAGCCCTGCCATGCATGCCAGGGGCCTGAATCATTTCCCCCTTTCAGAGGAGGAGCCATCAAAGCATATGGAGAACATAACAGCGGGAGGAGGTGGGAGAGGAGAAGGGCAGGATTGGAAAGGAGAGGTGAATTTGACAGGGGAAGAAGTGAAGTGGTACAAAGTATAGAGGAGAGAAAAAAGGATTAGTAGTGGAGCATTTCCATTTCCCTGCTGCTAAGCCATGTTACAGCAAAGCCTTAAAATTGTGGACACAGACCAGGAGCTAGCAAAGAGGGTGGAGGAAGTGGAGGGAAAAAGGAGGAGGGAGGGAGAGCAGTGGAGGGTGCTGGACATGCAAAAGTATGGGCAATTTGAAGAGACCAAAACCATTGTGGGTTGTGAGTTTGACCCTTTTTTGTGGCCTCTGTTTCTCGCTCTTTAATCTCAAATTTTGAAAGAAAGAATAAAGGGTGATAGAGGCTCAGAAAAGGGTATGAAAAAGAGCGAGAGATGGAGTGTGTGTGTGTGTGTGTGTGTGTGTGTGTGTGTGTGCGTGTGTGTGGTGGTGGTGGTGGTGGTGGTGGGGGGGACTCAGGCCACACACATTGATTTCCAGGCTTGAGGGTGCATCAGTCAGGCCTGTCTGCATGTGGTCTGCTGTATGTGTCCAAGTTTATCCACACCACTATTACACCACCATTAGTCATGGCATCTGATGACAAGGGTTAAAATCCTGCTCCCTTTCTCTCTGGCTTTGCCTCTCGCTCGCTCACTCAGCTCAGAGGACCTTTTAAAGGGTCACACCCCTAATTTTGAAAAGTTTTCCTTTCTCACCTTACATCGTCTGCCTTTGTGTCTGTGTTTAACATGCAGAGGAGTCAGTCTGGAGCCTGAGGAGCGGACACACACGCAGTCAGTCACACACACGCACATTCACGCACATGTAGACCAGTCGGCAGGGGAGTATTTGTCAGAATAGTTTCCAGGGTGGTCTGGTCTGCAAGTGTCAGTGCATAGACTTATCTCTTTTCATGTGGTTTGTATGTGAGGTCTTGAGTATCTTTGTGTGTGTCCAGGAACTCAAATATGTCATACCATTACGCACAATGTAATAAACAAGCTGATTAGAAAATTATTTTAAGATATAACCAGGGCTTTAAATTGTTGCATTGTGAAACAAGACAAAGGCTGTGTCCAAATTCTGAGCAGTACATTGAAGCAATAGTGCCCTCAAAAATCCCCAAAACGGACTAGAAAAGTAACTATTTAGTGGTAGTCAGTGAGTGGCTCTGTGATGCTGCTTATGAACATCTCTACTCTCAGCCAACGTCAGTATGCTAATATGCAGGTATAGACATTTTAGCAGGCAGCATGCTAACATAAAGACAAATTATAACTGGGTCTGATGGGAATGCCAAAAGTTTTGAAGGTAACCTATTTGATTGGCTCATCAGCCACAATGCTAGCATGACGAAAAGGATTGCACACGCATGCATGCGTGCGTACATGCGCGTGCACACAGGCCCATTTTTCTCTGTGCGCTCCCTCTCTTCACCTTTCACCTTCCCTCTCAGTTAGCTTGCCAACATTAACAGTGCGACTGCCAATCAGAGTGCGCAACAATCATAATATCTTTTCCTGTAAGTCTACCATCTGCTAGAAAGATATTGTTGATGAAATGTGATCCACTCATACCTGCGATGGCGCTTACTCCGGCACACTTGCAGTTTTACAGTGGCCAGCATGATATAAAACAACCTGACTGACAATTACTGCTTGTATAAAGAGGGGAATAATACGGTAACGTGTGGTTTTCGCATTAAGGCTTATGTTTGAGTGTGTGCGAGTTTCATGGGTTTTTTTTTTGTGTGTGTGCATAACAAATCAAGGATTATTTTGCCACTTGTGGTAGTATGTTGACTATAACTTCATTTTTTTGGGGGGGGGGGGTTGATGTCAACAGCAGTAATTGAGGGTGTTTTTAAAAACAGGACTAATGTGCAGGCATGCAGAGCTTACCGAGTGTGTTGAGAGAGCGGTGCTATTTGCAGAGAGAGAAAATTGCCTGACAACTGTACGCGCTGCCTGTGAGTAATACAAATAGGCTCTGTCTTTAAGCTGTCACTCAGCCATTCATCACCCTGTGTATTTATTCCCTTGGATTAGAAATGCTTATCTCTTGGTGGCCGTGTTTATTTTGCTCTAGAGCTGTCACAAGAGCGCTTTTAGCCACTGTGTGTCTGTCCAGGATGATCTACATCTCCACTCAGGTGTAGGATTTTCATTTTGACTATCTTGCTTTTCTGTGTGCTTTATTTTTTTTCTCTCTGATTGTGGATGATAAAAAGACCACAATTCATCAGTATTTGACTTGAATTTTGGACAAGTAAATAGCGCCTTTGTTTTATTGGTTTATGCAACCTTGAGACTTTCCACAGGTTTCTTGTACATCCTGCCAAGATACTATCACGTCTCTGAAGATATGCAGTGTATTGCTTTGCTCCAAATGTTGTATCTTTACTGTAATACTTTGGCTCCTGCTGCACTCCACTTAAGATGACAGCAAGAGAAAACAGGCTCTGATGAAAAAACAAAACAAAACACGCTTTTGCTTTATCTTGGTCCTCTTCGTTTTCCACTTCAGCCAGTCTTCACAGTGATTTGTGTTCATGTAAGTTTTTAATCGGCGTAAGTATGGAAAGTCCTGGAAAAGGTTATGGGGAATTTTTTCCGCTGGTGCAGATTGTAGATGATGTTGAATTAGTTATTGTAGGTCAAAGACAAGGTTTTTACTACCCCGCTGTGATGTGATTCAGAGCGATGCTAAATACTGAAAATCCATTACTGTAAAAATAAAGGGCTGAAATATATGCGACATGTATTCACTTCAGATCATTTGACAAGTTCAGAAAAGAGGGAGCGAGGAACAGTAAAAGCTTGGCAAGGAGCTCCCAAGCACATGGCAAATACATTGAAGTGTACAGTAATAAGGAGGAGGTGCGAGTGTGGATGTGTGCATAGTTTTGTTCAAATTCCAGGTCTCATCTGCTGCTCAGCTGCTAAAACAAATAACTCCGCCACACCGAGTAGGACACTGACACACAGAATTGTAATACTAAGCACCCTAACACACCCACGGGACACACGTGTTTAATCAAATTGAATTATATGTTTTGTATGAGGGGATTGTAAGTATAGTAATCTTTTCTGTATAAAACATTGTTAGATTGGGTATGTTCAGGCCAAAATGCACAGAATTTGGAAATTTACAAATTTGGCAGCCCCATGTGGTAGAACAAAAAAAAAAGCCTGATTAAAAGGACAGTTGCGATTTTCTGCACGTCTGAGGGAACAGTTTAATGTCTGCGTCACAGTGCCCAAACACGACCTGAACCACATTTTCACACACACACACAAGTCTATGTTCTTGCCTTTTATGAGCGTAACTATAGCGTTTGTCTGTTGGACTGCATGGGGGAACATGTTCACACATTAGGTGTCAGACACGGTCCACATTCAAAGTCCCTCAATGTCTTGACAGATGACAAACTTTAACTGGCTTTAACAGCATTTTCTGTATTTAAACATTACTTGCTCTCTCTCTGACTTTACTGGAACAACATAGAGTCAAACTATGTGTCCGACAGGTAGTACCTCAACTCCAGACAAACGGGGCCTTGGTCTACTCTTCTTCTCTGGAAACAGAGGTATCATTAAAGGACATGATCCACACCAAACCTTTCTGGAGGTGGAAAGACCTTCAGGGAAGATAGAAAACTCTTAATTGTGTGTTGCACTTCCCAATGAAGAGTTCACTTCCAACTCAACTCAAAATTTAGCATTCAGTATTCTTAAATTCAAGACATTTTTCTTGGAACTATATAGTCAAGTTGCTTGTGCAAACCATTGACTCGAATCACCTAAAGCAGCCTGGAAAGAACGTCAAAATTTATTTTCATGCTCTGACTCTATAGCGACTGCAACATGTATCGCCATTTTTGGCTGATGACAGACATCACGGCGGACATACTGTTCTGTATGTACAGTTCACATGAGGTAGCTGGCTCTTGTTTTGATAAATGTGGGAAAGGGGGAAGTGGCTGGGCTGTGTGTTATCTTATCTGTGTACTGTCCAAGCCACTGACTGTGCCGTGTCCCGGGAGTGACAAGCACAGTTGTGTGTGCGGTAGCTGGCAGCCGCCTCAGGCCTGTCTCTCCATACAACAGAGTGAGCCTGAGAGACAGAGGTTTTAGCTCATTCTCCTCAGGATGTTCCACTGCACTGTGAGTTGATATGTACAAAACTGTCCGGAGAGAGAGAAAAAATGTTGTAAAGGAAAGTACAGTGTAATTGCACTTAGCTCATAAGCGCGTATTTGGCTACAGAGCAAACCGAAGACATTTAATGACCTACAGGCCAGAGACATTTAATGAAATCCTCTGAATGACATATGGGTCAATTTGGCTGCAATAACCCTTGAACATTTTGTTCCAAAATGAGATATCCATTATTGAAAAAAGGTGAAACTTCGTCTTGCCAAGCAGCACAGAATGAAATAGTGAAAAAACTTACATTGACAAAACACTTTTACATATTGGATTCTCTTTATTTTAGGAACAGTGATTAATGACTTTCCCCAAATGTCTTTTTCCCCTCTAAAATAAATGTATTGCATCTTAGAAGTGGACTCCATTTTCTGCTGCTGCAAAGGCAACAATCCCACTCCGGCCAAACCTTTTCAGCGCTGGACTTCAGACTGAGTAAGCTGACTGACTGACTTATGGACTCCGGCCAGTGTGTCCTCATCTGAACTGTCTGAATCAGAAAGGCCTCCGCTGTGGTGGGAGATAAACTCCACTCTCTCCAAAACCGCAGCAGGTGGCCTGTGTTTGGGTCGTGCACTAGCTTCGTATCGAGTTACCTCCTTATGCACATGTTATCAATTAGTATATGGATCCACAGTGTGATGGGGCCGATTGCTCATAGTTTTCTGTCTTCTCTCTTCCAAACCCAAATACATGAAGCGAGAGCAACAGTAGTAAACAACAGAACCTGGCGCAACCTGCAAAAGTACAGTTTACATTTCAGCAGCTCTTACAATCAGATGTTGAAAGTTCAAATAAACCTGGGAACAGGTGATCCAGTTGTTGGAGCTTCATTTGTTGCATCTAAAATGTCATAACAAGTATGTCTGGTGCCATTATAGATGTTCATTACTGACCAAAAGACTATGCATGAGTGTTTACATGCATAGCATCCAGGCAAGAAATGAGTGTGAGGCATCTGAAGACCCTGGAATCTGGAAAAAAGCTGTGATTCCAAAAGTAGTCCGTCACTTAGTCTTATTCACAAATATGTCTGGGACTGGTGCTATGCGAAACACTTGTACAAACACACTCTGTCCTTTTATACATCTTGGCTGTTGGTGGCTCAGAGAGTTGCCTCCGCGGGAAGGGTCTCCTTCCAGTCAGTTTCCACTCAGAAGGAACCAAAATACATGCTGACCTGGCGATGGAGACCGTGGCATTTCAGACAGTACGTATGCAAGAGGGTAAACGGTGTTTGTTCTTTGACCATCACCCAGCAGATTATAACCACTGGTGATTAAACAATCTGTCGTCAAGTGTGCCAGCTTTGATGATTTTTTTGCATTAGAACTGGATGTTTTCATTGTATAACTGTTCTGCCTGAGATTGTTTGTGTCTTTCTCCAGTGCTACCATTGCTAGAAGTGTCAGCCTCCACTGTGGAGCAAGAGCTGTTGACCATGACCCAGTGGTTGTATACGATGGGTCAGTTCTGCTGGTGTCTGCTGCTTTCAGCCATAACGAAAACCTTATTTCTCACCGCTATGCACTAATGTGTGCAACAGATGTATGCAGTAGGAAAAGAAAATAATGGAGAAGAAAAACAATAAAATAATACTGAAAAAACACCCTCTTTATTGTAGTATATGTAAATTTACATATACTACTGTACAGCCTGGGGCCACTTCACATAACACCTGTGGTTCTCTGTGCGTATAACAGTTGGAAAACGGCTGCAGAAGATAAATGAAGCAACTGAACTCTTTAGCCCTTAATTTTTTGGAACCAGTATGCGGATAAATATGAGATGGATTGGCCAAACCTAATACAGGCGTAAATGACGGTCACACGAATTGTGTTTTATTGCCATTAAATCCAGATGTTCAGTTATGGGAGCATTTGGGGTAACAGGTACTGTATGGCCTGTGGCCTCGTCAGGAACTCTCTAAATCCCTGAGCTCTCGGCCCTGGTCCTGACACAGCTCATTAAACTGTGATTATACAGCTCCCAAGGGTTTGGGTCCAGGACCAGCTCATTATAAAAGCAACAGAAAACAGAGCTCGCAGAATGAACTGTAATAATGCAGTGTGCCTCCAATCACTATCATCTGCTATGCTAGTTTGTCTCAAAACAAAGAACCTCAGATTGAATTTTAAGGAATGCGTAAGCTTTTGTAGTGTGTACACAAACATTTAACAGGAAACCAAAGCCTCGGCTAAGGAAAAGAACCTGTACTAGAATGTGCCACAGGGTGCTACAGGCTATTACCATCAGAGTTAGCAGTTGGCTGACCCCACATGCCCTTCCAACCACTCTGCTTCCCAGCTAATAGCATGCTCCACCTCCTCACCTATCGCAGGCAATTATGAGGGATCTGGTAGGACCTGCAGCACATGTGGGGCAGGAGTCTGGTCAAATTAACCTGACCCGATCAAGAATAGGTTTGAAACACAGGTGTTTGAGAGGAAATGCCAGGGAGGTCCAGTTCTCACATGAGTCTTTTAATCAGGATGCATCACCGTTTTTTGGCAAAAATTACACTATTGACAGGTATCAATTTATCTTGGTCAATGTTCTGCTTAAGTTGATTTTATCACATCGGAATTGGGATTATTGTAATAGCTAATGTAAGGTTTTCAAGAAAAGCACTACCAAGAGTTAAATCAACTTCCAAATTACCTTATTCAAATACTAACCTAACCCGAACCCACAAAGTACTGCTTTTTGATTCTTGTATGTTTTTTGCCCAAACAAGCCGAATTTGATCATCTATCATTATGTTCTGTGTTATTTTTTTTGGCATTTTATTGCTCTTTAACAGAATACTTTGACATTTTGGGCAATACAATGTCTTGCTGAGAGATAGATGAGAAGATTCAAACCACTCTCGTAAATGTACACTAACCAGACGAGCTGTTTCTCTTGCTTCAAGTCTTTATGCTAAACCCAGAGTGGGGAACCTCTGGCCTCCTGGCCATACACAGCCTGAGAGACTCTTTGATTCGGCCCATGAGGCAGTCCATGAATACAAAAAAGCAATTAGACAAAAAATTTTTGTTTGAAGTAAAAGGCAAGCCAGTGTATTTAAGTTTGTGGGGACAAACTCACAGTGATAAAAAGGCTAATCTCAAGAGTCGTTACAGCTTGAAACATTTTGAGTGGGATGAGTTGCAACACTCAGATAATGCACTCGGATAAAGTTAACACTCATTGGTGGAGTTTGGATGCCCAACAAGCAGCTTTCTTAAGACTACATTATGACATAGATGGTGTTTGTGAGCTAATAGCTAAGAAGGGAGAGATTGTGAAGGAGTGTGGAGATGCTAGCACCAGATAATGTTAAACTGTTCCAAAGTTTCAGTTTGGAATAATTCATAGATATGAAGGAAAACTGGCTGTGTAAACTCAGTGATAGCAAGTGTGTGATTTGGCGTTCATGATGGACATTACCAAGTACCTCTCAGAGCTGAACGTCAAGCTCCAGCCAGCTTTTCTGCTCTCTGCTTTCACATATGAAATCATTTGAATTGAAATTAAAGCTGTGGCCAGTTCAGCTGGAAAGAGGAAGCACTGCATTTCCTACTCTGCAAGAACAAAAGCCTGCTATGACATCCGAATATGCTGCCGAGTGTGAAAACTCCTTCGGGCATTTGGTGAGAGGTTTCAGGACATGGAAGTAAACAAAAAGGAGCTGAACATGTTTGCTATGCTCTATGATGCATAAGAAGCTGATGCGCCTGACAACCTACAGCACAAAATCACTGAGCTGCAAAGCAAAGACCAACTACTGTGAGCAGTTCTTGATTTGTCTCTGCACAAGACTGACTGACCCAAAACAACTGAAGAAAACTGCACAAAAATGTGTCACAATAAACACGACTGGTCTGGAAATATGAGATGCGGCGTTATACAGAAGTCACTCAAACAATGGGCTACCCAGGCTCCATTTCGCTCCTCTACAAGTCGCACAGAAACCACTTCACTGCCATTAATCATCATTTCAACAATCTCTGTCTGTCTGTACCATCAGTTCACCTACTTCTGCTTGGTATTTCGAGCAGACAAAAATTAGAAGTGGTGTCAAGTATCCTGCTCTACGTCTGGCACTGTAACCTTCCTCCCGTGTTTTGACAGTTATTAATGAGTGCAGATAATGCAGCGACTGAGAGTGTTAAAGCCTCTAATGGAGAGCACATCCAAATGTATGCCAAAACAAGCATTCTTTGTGAAGAGAGGACAGGATGTTACTGTAATACCTTTGACTGGTGCCAGACTGCGGGGATTGGCCTCGATGATAGCTGAGCGCAGGGGATGCCAGGCTGAATACCAAGACAGTGAATTTACAGACGACGCAGACCGAGGAAACAATGGCCTTAACAGATACCAAAGCAACCTGAAAACCCCCCTTTTCAAAGGAGATACTGCATGAGATTCTGATGTTAGCATTAAGCTTATAGCACCCCTGTGCCTTACAGCCTCATAGATCCATTAATACGGCAAGGCTATTAGTCTTGACTAAAGTCAAAGCATTTATTGAATGAATTTATTCTAGACTTACCAATTACCCAGTGAGTAATGTGATAGAACTGTTAATTGTGGATTACCACAGAAACATGTACTTTGTGAATGACACTATATGACATATGAGTATGTTTTACAAACATACAGTAGATATATATGTTTCTTCTGCTGTACACCTTGGAGCTAGATGTGAATTTTACTGCATATTTACAGACTTTTCACTGATTCAGATGTTTCCTCCCAGATCAGCAAATCAGTACTTTTTCTGTTTAATTCAAAGTCAGATCAGCTAGTTTGCTTAGTGTATTTCTGCTCTAAAGCACTAAAGGAAGAGGAAAAAATGGAGGGCCTTGACACGGGCCAGATTTAAATGCACAGCACTGCGGTCACATACCGTACATGCCAGCCTGCTTGAGTAACCAGGACACCGGGGCCTTAAAAATGAACAGTTCTTTAACTGAGACAGTGTGAAATATGAAGGATACTGCAGAGCTGAAATGCAGGACAGAAGCCCAGAGCAGTACTCCACCTCATTCCAGAGAGAGCTCATGTGTCATGTTCTCCGGGCTTCGACTCAAGTGTTATACAGTGCTGGATGTACACCATGAAAGGGTGGTAACCATCGTCCTGTTAACAAAACCGAGTCTGTGCACCGGATGTGTTTATTTTAAAATCTCCAGTAATTACTTAACTATGCCTTAAAGATATGCTCGACAGAAGAAGAATGCTGTGTGTATATTTAGAGTAAATGCTGGGATAGTTACAGTCAAAACACTATATAGCAGCGCTAATACACCCCTGACATTAAAATGAACGGCTTCCTGGCACTAATGTGCTGGAAAGTCATTCAAGGGAGACCTCAGCACTCATTTTCTATTAACGTTACACAGAACATTTTCAAATCTGCGCTGCTGAGAGCCACGGTCGGTGTGCCATTGGGAGGGCTTTCAAACAATGGACAGAAGGGGTTTCCGTTGCTTTATGATGGAGAACCTGAGCCGTGGCTGCCTGCCACGCACGGTGCACGGGCCACAGTTAAGAGGAAGGAGCTGGCAGCGAACACATTCGAGGGCACACGCTCAGATGCGAAGGCGCACACGTCACTTTGATCTTCAAAGCAGCTTGACGTTCTTACTGAAAAGACAGAATAATCTGGTCCTGTGCTGTGTTTTATCCATTAGAGGCAAGGCCGGGGAGCTGACTCTAACAGTGGAGGTGGCTGCAAAAGCAAAAACAGGGATGTTCACTGAAAGTATACGATTAATGTTTACATCAAAGGAAATCTCAATGACACAAAAACACTGTAAGTAAACCTAACAGCTAAAATTTCCTTTGAAATTTGTGGTGAGACTCTTGAAATGATGTGTTCAACCGAGTCAAGTGGTTTCAGTGCAGCTCGCCGAACAGTGAAATGAGAAAGTCTCTCTCCTTTGGTCTCTCTCTCACACACACACACACACACACACACACACACACACACACACACACACACACACACACACACGCACACACATTTGGAGGAAGCTTGTTTTTTTGCAGTATTGTGACTGTCTTATCACGGGAGGTCCAGACTTCTGCCATATGCCGAGCCTGCAGGTGCAGGAAGCTGACAGCTCTAAACACGGGGCACATTTGGGTCTATCACACGTCGCCGTTTGATACTCAAGTGTTGACTTAAAAGGCTCGTTGCATTGTCTGCGAAGTTTTTTAAGCATTCCATAAAGCATTCAATTGAACAGGAGCCAATTTCTTTCCACCTGCCAAATGTCTGCGCGCCTAAACAGCAGCAAGGGTCAGGAGGTTTAGATCGTGTTGTTTTGGATTCTCCTCTCTATGAATTAACTGCAATAAAAATCCAAAATGTCTCATTGATTTTGATAAATACAGATGACCACTCTGCTGTTCTAGACTCACTGTAACTTGAGAGGTGAACTAAATCTGGATTGCGGTGAAACTTCTTCCATCAAGCTGGCATGTTGTCCAGAAAAGTAAGAATTTAAAGCTGGGTGAGATGTTAATTTTTTCAGTGTGGCCCGTAATTGTTCTCAAATCCAGATTGCTTACATTTCCCTCTCCACTGGGCTGACATGCGAAGTGGAAGCTCTTCAAGTCAAAGTCTCAAAGAATACTGAAAGAAATTATTTGAACCATATGATGCGAATGAAAAATTAATGCATGTTTTTTCACTCTCCGTGCAGCTGTGCACGCTGATTAAAAACACTTACTGTACCCTTTGAACATTTTTAGAGTGATTAAAAACATGAAAGGGCTTTTCACTGGAATCTTAAGGTTGAATCTGAAACCCCATCTCTGAAAAAAAAAAAAAAGTGGAGGCTGCAGAATGTAATAAACAGAAAAGGTTTGAAACAAGGCTACTCTGACAAATATTGTCTTTGGAGGGCAGCCAGATTCTTGTGCCGATGACTCTGTGCCAAAGGCAAAACTCATCCAAAGCCCAGAGTACTCTCAAGTGGGCCTGAGTGTTGTTTTGGAGTTTGAGGCAAAAGAGAATAGGCCAATGGCTCCCTGTGAGATAAGCTATTATAATCCACTCAACACACAAACAAAGCACAGCCCAAATCTGTGTTCCTTCAAGATGTACACTGAACAGACAGAAGACAGATAATGCTTTTGTTGAATTTTGATAGTCTGCATATGAGTAGTTACTTGTGTTTGGGCATACATGCAGGTAATCCTAGTTTAGCCCATACTCATCTAGCTTGGCTTAGTCATTCATGTACAGTGTGCTGCCCTATTGTTGCAGTATATCCTGGCCTTTGTGTACGCTTCAACTTTCACCAGAGGGGACTTTTTGGGTACTTTGTGTGTGTGTGTGTGTCTGGTAGCTTTCATACCATGCATAGTTGTATTCAGAAAGTGCGGGAAGTACCAGACGTTTAACAGTCCATGCATACTTTTTTTTGCATACTGTAAATGCAAAAAAACTGCCACGGTTGCATTTAGAAAGTTCGGGGAGTACCATACTTTTTTCATAGCAAACGTACTTGTGTGCTTGCTTTAAATGCAAAAAAAGAAAAAAGAAAACTAAAAATACTGTGTTCTAATTACAGATAAGTGAACTTCAGGGACTTCTCGGAAGCCCATTTAGATTCTACACCTTCATAAAATAAATGTAAAATATTTGCATGCCAGTCAAGAATTTAGCATATTGTAAGTTTTTTTCCTGTTCAGCAATGGTAAAAAAAATCTGAAAGGGATCAGAATTAATTAATCCTAAAATGTCCAACTATCAGTCCTTTAAGTATTATTAATATGTAAATATAGCTTCAGTGGAATCCTTTTTTAATGCAACATACCAAGCCATTCATAGTAATGTGTGTGTGTGTGTGTGTGTGTGTGTGTGTGTGTGTGTGTGTGTGTGTGTGCGTGTGTGTGTGTGTGTGTGTGTATTGTAGCCCGAGGCCTCCATCATCTTTCCCATGCCCCACTGTCACACAAGCACAAAGTCACGTCCCAAGCTTACAGTAGGTATTTCCTCTGTCATTATTATCATTATTAATAACATTTCTTTTCATAGCGACCTGGTGAGGACCCCTGTGCTCGGCTGCATAGCTTGCATTTTTACACACAAGCTGTTTATACAGCTGCGTATCCTTCGGAGCCCGGTTTGGGCCGAGCTGGGTAGCGCAGATGTTTGGGTTCTGCCTGGTGCCATCTGGTAGCTCTGGCTCCCAGCAGAACTCAGCTGGACGTGGATTTCACGGTTGAGGCGGAGGGCAGAAGGTAGATATGGTGTCAGAGAGATGAGAAGTGTACAGTGTGGGAAATGCCAGAAGGAGAGGAGAAAGAAGAGGGGAAACAAGGGAAGAGACAAGAAAGGAGGACAGAAGTGTGATGAGAAAGAGCAGAGAGCTGAGAAAATGAAAGGGGGCATTAGCTAAGAAGTGATGGAGGAGGGGGTTCAAGTGGTGAGAGAAGAGACGAGGGATTTAGGTGTGGAAGGAGGCTCTAAGTGGATATAGGGCAGCAGAGGCACTTGCATTGGAGGGAAGGAAAAGTGTTTGCCGGGGAGAGACAAAGGAATGGATGATGGGAACTTAGCCTGTGAAACTGTGGGCATTAGGAAGCAGGAAACAGCAGGTCGAGGGGGACAAATGCAAGTGTTGGTATTCTGGTGAAAAAACTCTCACACGTGTGCTGCACTGTTCATTTTCTCACTGACTTGAAAGATAACATGGCTCTCTATATAGTGAGTAAGATTTATAACTCGTGCTTCGTCGAAACCCATTAAACACACAGGCTGTAACTGCAAGAATGCATGTATAAAAAGAGTAGTGACAACTTTATTAGGCCATCAAACCATACTTTGAGATATGGGTTATTTATCAGTGGTGACACACTACTGATATGTGCTGTCTCTTCACACCATTACAGCCACATCCCAGCCAGTTCCTGTTTCACTGTGCTTTAAATCAATACAGCCATGTGAGCAGCTCAGCGAGGCAGCAACACTGCTCAGAGGGAAATGACGATGCGAATGTTTAGCAGGCAAAATGTTCACAATGTTCATCGTCTAAATTCAGGGTGTTATAATTCAATTGCAGATTGACATTTGCATTACATTCGCTTCTTTAAACACACACAATATCTGGTTAAACTGTGACCCTTAGAGCTATGCAAGCAAAGTGGAAAGTATTTTAAAAAATGTGAGTTAAGAGACCGATCAGGCTGATGCATAAATGTCTCAGCAGAGAATGGCATAACCTGTAGGTAACCCCTGGTGGCCTGTGACACATTACAGCCATTCGTGTGACGCAGTGCCTGTCTAGTTTAGGAAAAATTAAACCTCAAATGAATCAATTTACATGGAGTCACCATCAATGTAAACAACATCTTTTGTGCTTTGTGCATACAGAACAAGGCTAAAATAAAAACATTTTAAGCCTCTTGAACATGAAACGTACATTCTTAAAGGCTCTTGACTCATGAACTTTTACATCACTGAACAAGAAAAAACGTATGGGATGTCGCCAGAAAACATCACTGATCTGAGAACTGTTCTTCGCCATATTGGAAAGATTATACATTCTGATTGCAAACATATTCCCAGCAGGTTTTTGTTGAATGAATTAGTCAGTCAATCAGCACGGCTGTACACAGCTATATCATGTTGAAAGAGGGTCAGCATTATGAAACATCTGGACAATTACTGCTCTCCAGGCTTTTGAACAATAATTGTGACTTTGGCACAGAGAGGTCTGCGCTATCGGACTTGTCATACTTCCATTTGGACAAAAAATGACAAAAACATGATTACACTGCACACAGTGCTTGGAAATATATAATTCGGGCAGGACTCCCTGATCTTGGTTTCAGCACCTGTGATTGTCTAGCAAAATCCATCAGAAACAGTCCAACCTTTCTGGTATCTAGGTAGGGTTATGGTTGCAGAAGACAGTTTGGAAAGATGAATAGAATATAGTTTGGTGAATCTTCTACAAAACACCTCAGTTTTCCATTCTTTTAACTGATTATCTTCCATATTATTACTCATTTATACAACCCATGCAGGGATCCTCATCACAGCACATACCAACTCTGTCCGTGACCTTTTGAAATGAGTTTGATTTCCTACCAGACGACAACTGGCCCACATGAGGAAATGGAGGTTACTGCAACAGACGTGTATAAATGCCATATCGGCCTACTCCATTTAAAAGTCAGTGTACTGTCTGCGGATCGTAGCCCAGGGCCATGTCAGTCCCTCCCTCCTCACTGCCTTTCCTGTCTATGCCCCTGCCACTCTTTGATTCAGCTCAGCTGTAATAACAATAAATCTGAGGTTTACAGGTTGTTTAGGGTGGAGGGGAAGGAGGGAGGAGTGGAAGGAACGTGGGAGTAGAACTTTATTTCATTTAACCTGGCTGGATCCCATCGAGATTAGCAGTTTCCTTTTAGAGAGACCAAAAGAGTGTAACAGTAAACTCCAATGAGCATGGGTAAATAATACAGTTAAAACATAATCATAAATCTTTTCTAAGTATACATAAGCAAAGGCAGAGTTAAGGGAAGGACAGCTAATTTTTTATTTTATTTTAATGTAGCACCATCTGAAGTAGGAGCATGAGCGGGAAGTGGGAGACGTGATCCTCCCAGACGAGGGTGTGGTTTTATTGGAAGAAAAAATGACACACTTAACAGAAGGTTATTCTGAACAAACGTCCTCAAGGGTTGTTAAAGGAAAAGTCCAATTTTTACAGCCCCATTGGAAAAAATTACCATGATGTAATCCGCATGGCGCTGAAAGGGCTGATGATCGATACCAGTGACTCTGCTATATAAAACAGCCAGTTGTCACCACAAAAACGGCCGCAAGTAGGTTATTATGACCCATATTTATGTTTATTGTTAGGCAATGACCTCGAGTGGCCTTGGTAATTATGACAGGAGCAAAGGTGTAGTAAAAAGAGCAAGAAAGTCTGGATATTTAGGAGGCGGGGTGAATGGATGAGTCAAACACAGGACTTTCACCCAGGAGATCGCTGTCAACATTGACTTGTCATCTAACTCATCATAACGTTCTTGAAGGTCTGGTGCAGCGAAGATCCTATACACCGAAGGTCACGGCTATTCTCCAATGGTAATACACAGAATCGTTTTGGGTGTCATTGGCAATCTATCTGCTTGTTTTTTTCAGGTATGAAGACATGTTGATGTAAAAATCATAGGTTGTGTTTCACTTGGTTCCCTTGACCTTTCATCACTCTGACCCCCATCACCCCAACTAGATGCCCCCATTTTGTACTTAAAAATACTTTAGGACTGAGAATTATGAGGGATGAAGGGAGGCTTTCCCAGACCTGCTGTTCACACATAGGGCAAACATTTATACCACAGATATAGAGGTGGAGAGACATGGAACTGGTGTCTTAACCATGTCACATATATGAGAACTCATCCACCAGTGCAGATTTCATGAAGTCTGAAGCCAACTTCTAGATGCTTTGAAGGACACATATCACTGCATCCATCTCCATCACACTGATGTGTTAGGACTCCTCCACATCCCACTTAATTGGACATGCATTTGTCAGACAAAACTGTCTGTAAGTAACCTTTTAGGAATAAGGAGAATCGTTAAAGGCCGTGCACACAGCAAACAGACACAGACTGCACGGGTTGAAGGGGGGCTGGGACATACAAGTGTCACTGGAAGGATGAAAGTGTAATTTGTCCCACTCTAACAGGTGCAAGCAAGCTAACACAAGAGTCCTGGAGACGTCATGCAAACAGTCTAGTTTAAGTTCTGTGTTTGTCATATGCACATTAATTGCAGTGGAATTCTTCTTCTGACTCCAAGAAAGCTCAATCAAAATAAAAATGATACAAAAAGTGCCTGTAGACAGTCGAGAGGTTTAATCAGCCAAAATAGTGTGTGTGTATCACAGATGCAGGGCCTTTAACCCAGAGTGTGCTTGACTTAGTTCCTTAAATCTTATGTGATAATCAGTAATTCTTGCTCATTATCCAAACTGAGCGTGTGCTTATCTTTGACAGGCAGATATGATTTCATTATTGCAAGGTCATGTTAGTTCAAGACAAACAAATCTAGACAGTGTTTCATTTAGTGTGTGCGTAAGAATGTTGTGCAAGCAAGTGCGGCTGTATTTGGTGTTTGTTTTGCAGCTATTGATTACTAAAGAGGCAAATGGACATTTGGCTTCCAGACTCCACATAAATATATATTTCTCTTAAAATATCCATTAAAAATAAGCTAGTCCAGATATCTTTGAAGTGTTTAAACCTCTAGTTGCTGGGCCATTAGGGGGCAGTGTATTCAAGTCTGTCTGCCTGTTGCACTGTTACTGAGGTCAAGTAAAAAGGCCCCCACTTACTATTTGAAGAAGAGTGACACAGCACATACTCCAAAACTCACATAAACTCAAAGGATCGGAGTATTTTTCGACTCTTCTTTACGAAGTTGGATCCATAACGGGGGATTGGATTTCTGTATTTGGGCTTGTTTATTGCATTTCAAGGAAGTTTTTTGTCTAGATGTCTGCCATCAGATCAGCCGTGTTTATCTTGCAGGAATCAGTGTGCAAAGATTGCATCAAACTATGAAGATTAAGAGGCATGCGTGTCAACACGTGTTGTCTCTGCAAACAGAAGCCCTGAACTGAACCTAACCTTAGCCAGAGTGCAACACTGAATTTAAATGGGCCACCCTTCCTCTAAGTGTGTGTGAGCGTGTGTGTGTGTGTGTGTGTGTGTGTGTGTGTGTGTGTGTGTGTGTGTGTGTGTGTGTGTGTGTGTGTGTGTGTGCAGAGAACTGGAGTTATGTTTGGGTGGGACAATCCTTGGAAATGTGTTGCTCAGAATCTCCAGGAAACTCACATCACATCAAAGTATAGAGTGCTCTCTTTTATAACACTTTTAGTTCGCTATGTGTATTAAAAAGACAGTCCATAACTTTGACCTTGGACCTGTTTTTCATGTCACAACAGAAAAACAGCAGGATCAAAACATCTTTCTCTCTCTCCCACTCTGTCTTGCCACAGACAGTTAAATTTTTACTCCTTCTCTTCTCACAGAATCCCAAAACAATTCACCCCATAAAATCCAGACTCAGTTTGCCATATGTGAAAATGTATGGCTCCCACGGGTGCCCTGAAGGAAAATTACTGGCCGCGAGGCAGCGATAGAAGATCCTTGTTTTCTTGCTTTCCTCTCTGGTGAAAAAAAAAAAAAAAGAAGAAGAATGTGCATGTACTCAGTGGGACTGGATGTAGTTTTGATGTGGCTGGGTGGTGCTAGTCAGGCCTTGTTATCCACAGTATCCTTCAGTCTGTAAACCTGTCAGAATGAGGGAAGCACATCAGGCTGTTCCTGCCAATCGCGACTACATCTTTATAAGGAAATGGGAGATTGGGAAGTGGTTTCTTGGGGAAAAGAGAGGGCTTAGAAGAGACAAACACCATTATTCATTCTTCCATTACTCAATATTTCCTCAGGAGCTAAATTCAAGTTTTCTTGTTTTTCCTGAAACTGAGACCTCAGAATCATGTTACCAGTTTGATCAGCTTCTTTAGAGTTATTGTATAAAACTTCTCTGGAAATAAACGTCAATTAGCTTTCTCTTTGGGTACGTTAGATATGGGATGGAGGAAACACTGCAGGCACTGCATGAAAGAGGACTCTAAGTCGCTAAATCCCTTTTGCAAACACTGCTATGGTGGCCGCATGACAATTAGCGCCACTTGTCAAAACTTACACACATGACGTGCATAGTATGTTTGTCATAGTCCTGTTTGTTGATTTCTAATCTGTGACTGTGGTGTCTTTTTGTTGAAGTGAGTCGTTGGGCTGATGTTGTCATAATTTCCTTTTGCTCTTCAGTTTTTTTTTGTTTTTGACTTATGATCCTGCGTTCTGGCATATTTTTTTAGTTATGCCACACGCTACTTTTAAAGCTCACACACTCTTCTGATTGTCAGGCCTCTCATGGCGGTAACAGACACTCAGCCCTATGAGCCACATTTGTAGTAATTATGCTCCTTCAGAGTAAAAGCCACATGAGCAGTGTCTGTACATTAAATGTGACAAGTCTTCAGGACTTTTTTGGTGTTTACTTGTTGCATGCCAGCCCAGCATGATGCCACGTTGCGACAGTCCACTGTGTCAGCGCCACGTGTTGCCTCTCCTGGGCGTCAAAAGAGCATCTTCCCATTCCGTGGTCAAGTTAGCAATGATAAACATGCAACGTCGGATTAGGAAAAGATCATGGTCTGGATAGTAAGTACTTCCTTAAACAATCAATGTTGACTTCTGGCTTCACACAGGGTTTGAACACCGTTCTTGTGTTTCATCCTGTCCTCCTCCCGACATTGCCTTCGTCACTTTTTATGCTACATTTGTCCCTCCTCCTGTCTTCATTGCCCCCTGCTGGTGACGCACCTTCATGCCAGTTTTCATGCCTACGCAAGGCAAAACGTGACACTGACACACTATCCTCTTGTGGAACGGCGGGTCTATTACACGCCATGGCGTGAGACCGGGCTCTCCACTCTGTGCCATCTGTCTGTCACTCAGCCCGAGGCAACCTCACATCAATAACACTCCATGTCCTGTTCTTCTGAATCATTGCACTCGGCTGGAAGTGAATATAGAGTTGCTTTCTCTCAGGACAGTGAGTTCATACAAGGAAAAGGCCATTTAATTTCACAGTTTGTGGTAATGCTGTTTTTATGCAGAGTGAAACCATACTGTAACTAACAGTCTATACAATAGTGGATAAACGCTTCATCACAGAACAATACAAGAAACCAGAAGTGAGGGGTGCAAGTCCCAGTTTTATTGCTATTATCTGTCTTTCTCCTGAAACTTGATTCAGCAGGTTTCTCAGCTGGGGTTGTAATCTGCCCTACATAAACATACTCGAGATGCATGCACAATTCACAATGCACACTGCATGAAGGCAAAAACAGGTAGTTTATGATGTAAACACATACAGTACACACACGCATGCAGGCTTAGTTGTAACTGACCGTCACTGTCATTTCTTAGAAAGGTTTTGTCCTCTGTGAGGTCAGTCGAGCAGTTGGATGTGGTGGGTGTAGATCATTGACTGGGAGCAGCGTGAGTCATAGGACACTGCATGCTTGACCAGTGACATGATGACATGTCAATACTGCATTTACTACAGCTGGATTATTGGACGATACAGGCTTTATTGACAGATATTGACACTGTATACCTTTGTGTTCTAATCCAATTCCTCAATAAAAGTGGTATTCAAACTGTACTTGATGTTTTGCACCACCTTTAGTTATGGCCTCGATCCGAGATGTGTTCACAGTAATGTGAGCCTGAGCTTATATGACACAGAGAAAGACAGACCCTTTTCTCCTTTTTTTGTGCTTTTTTTTTTTTTTTAGCATTATTACTGTTATGTTCAGCTCATTTGCAAACAATGTCTTTACACCACAGCTGCAAATCTCAGGCTTCAGTTTTGTTCTCTCGTGGAAAACTTGAACGCTCACAATGATGGGAAACTTTTACTACACCAACATGTAAACTTTGAAGAAACTAATTGTGTGTCATTATACCCGCTACATTGCTCTGTTACTCCTCTGTGTTTATTTAACTGAAAGCAAACCCTAAAAGCTTGACTCTAATTGTGTGGTTAGTTTATTTTATTTGTATAAAGCAGCGCTATGTTCCTTCAAGCTTTGGCTTATGTCTCTGATATATCCCACTGTGCCACTTTCTGCACGGACTACTTGCACGTCTCTGTGCAAAGCATTTGGATCGTATGGTAGTATTTTTTTTTTCCCCTTTAAGAAAAGCCAAAAATTCTGGTTTAACCTTTGATTTGAGTGGTAAGATGTGCTGCCACATTTAGATTTATAATATAGGTCAGTCCATATAGCCTTTGAACATCTGCCAAATGCCTCAAGTTGCTCAACCAGCCTGTTGTGACCAAGCTGGACCATGTAAATGAAATGGTCCGTGTATCAACAAGTAGGCCACAAGCACGCAGGCCTGCACACCAGCACAGACACACACACACATCACCTGTGTCTGGTTTTCATCTTGCAGGGCCTGATATAATGGCAGTGAACGGGCTTGGCGCTGCAGTTGGGATGAGTGCTGAAAGACGGAGCTGACTTATGTCTCTTTTTATCTGACTGAGAGAGGGGCGATGTGGCAAACCTGGATTTCATAAGCAGCCCACTCTCTGACTTAGACCGTTAGCGTGTGGTAAGGCTGCACGCTTGTTGGGAAGGGAGAGAATGAGGAGGAGAAGCTAGAAGTGATTCTGTGGTATGACCAGTGAGTGAAGCATGGAGGAACCCACTGACCTCGTCATCCTCCTCCTTCTTCTTCTATTCGTGCTCCTGCCATTCCTTTCACCACACGTCTATCATGTACCCATTTTTAATAATAGGTCGCAGCATGTGAGTCATGTGTTACAGCGTACTGGCGTGCATGCAGGGTATGTGAGCATGGAGCACGTGTGTGTGAGTGTGTGTTTAGTATTGATCAGGTGTCTGAGTTTGATGTAGAAAGGGCTGATCAGGACAAGTTGAATGATGCAATCGCTCCACACACACGCACACACAATTTTTGCCAACTTTTAAGACACAAGGACACGTCAGTCATCAGCTTTGCAAACCAGTTGTGTAGTAGTTCACATCATTCTCATCTACATTTTGGAAGAGGGATTCTACCTAAAACCAGCCCACGAAACCTTTCACATGTTGCAGGCTGGTGAGGGCTCTATGTTGGGTGTATTTTGTGTGTCCGGGGTCTGAACTTGACAGTTAAAGTTCCTCATTATTCAGACCTCAGCAGTGGTTTCACAGCGCTGTGCGGTTTGCTACACCAGACAGCAGTTATCAACAGTCTATCTCTCTCTGTATCACACACCAGCCCCACGCTGTCATTCAAACACAACCCACTCGAGATGCAAACAAGTGTTGTGAAGAGTGTACTTCGGTTTTCATTAAAATGGTTTGGAAGGGTGAGCAGGCCACAGACAGCCGCTTGTGAACAACTAAATTCAAATATCAGGGTTTCAGATTAAGTGAAAACGGCTGGTTATCAGTGTAACGTAGGTTATGTGCTGCATAAATCTGTCACAGCTGTGCTTAGCCTCTCATTGTCCCTGAGTGTATGCATGTGTGTGTGTGTGTGTGCTGTACGTGCTCATATGTGTGCAAACGGCATGTCCCAATGTCATATTACAATATTTTTTAAATATAGGACTATGTGCTAGGCTTCATGATATAATGCTTTTGCAGTCAGCATACATGAAATGAACGCGCTTTACGGTTTTGTACTATTAGGAAATGGTAGAAGACATCAAACAGACATCAATCAACCTGGAATTTTGGAGAGCTACTGCTGATTTTACATTTGGATCAATGCACCAAAACCAAAGATTTTTTCCAGAGATGCAATACCATATTTTTTGTTTTCCAAGATCTCTCCCCAGAGCTGTCTCAGCACTGTCCACAATTTGTTTTAATTATTTCCAGCTGTGAGTGGTTGTTTTTCATTTCTGTTGTGCATTGCGCTCTGAGACAATAGTGTCCATCATCAGCACATTGAAAAATCAAGCAACTTTGCTTTGCATATTGACATCTTTCAAGGCGCCCTGGGGAGCCCTCTTGTAAACAAAGACAAGTTATTTTCAAATGCATTTCCTTCTTCATAAAACAACCTGTAAAGCCAATTTTCTGGAAATTTTAAATGCTGTATTGTTTACATCCATGTTTGCACGAGAGCCATTTTCTTCTTCCTTTGTTGGCACATTGCTTTGCTTCCTCATGAGTTTCAACCACCAACTGTAGATCAGTGGAATAGTGTGAAACCACAGCAGGGATGTATGTCACGTCACCCATGTGCACGCGAGACAAGCAGAAACAATAAAAAAATTGCTTCGTAGCGCTACTAGTGGGCAAGAACTCTGCAGGGTACCTTTAACCGTACTTAAAGAGACGCTCCACAGGTTTTATACATTAAGATCAGTTTACTCACCACAACTTAAAAACAGTTGTATAATCTTCTGCGGCTCTGGAGGGAGCTTTCTAAAGTCTGAAAAAATGACCCTGATTATGTTGTCACATTTTTAACTGGAAATCTCTGTGACCAGACAGGTTTTGTCTGATGAAATATGCCGTTTAGTTGCATTATGGAAATTACAAGATGCAGCATTTTTGGATGTTGACCCATATTAGGGACTAAAAAGTAGGATATCACCATCTCATTCCCTCCTGCATTCAGTTTTGAGCATTTTTCTCCATCTCACACAAGTTCTCTAATATGTAGTGTATGTCACAGTGTGGGCTGCACAGTGGTGCAGCAGGTAGTGCACGTGCCTCACAGCAACAAGGTTGCTGGTTCGATTCCCGGGTTGGGAAGTTTGCATGTTCTTCCCGTGCATGCGTGGGTTTTCTCCGGGCTCCGGCTTCCTCCCACAGACCAAAAACATGCTCATTAGGTGAATTGGTGACTGTAAAATTGCCCCTAGGTGTGAGTGTGAATGGTTGTGTGTTTGTGCCCTGCAGTCGACTGGCAACCGGACCAGGGTGCACCCCGCCTCTTGCCCGTTGAAGGCTGGGATAGGCTCCAGCACCCCCCGCAAACCCGAAAGGGATACACGGTATAGAAAATGGATGGATGGATGTCACAGTGTGTTCTCATGCCAGGTTTATTTAGACTTTTAACTGTGCAGTAGTGGTGGACATCTGTTTGTGAAGATTAGCCCCACCGTTGTCTTTTAATAAAAACAAGAAAATGGGAAGAAGGGCTTGTGGCTGACAGCTTAATCATAAACATGTTCCTCCTACCATAAAAGAGAGATATACAGACAGAACAAAGTCACAGGAATAAGCCAAACATCTCTCATAGTCACATATTTTGTGACTTGACTGTCTCTCGGGTGCACACCGGGGACAGTTCCTCAGATGTCCAGGAGGCCTGGCAGCATTTAAACTCTGTAGCTTTGCATCACGTCTCACGAGAGATGAGAGGATGCAGAGCCTGGCCACGGGGTCAAAGGCCAGAATTGCTCTCTCTCTGAGCTGCGATCGAATTACAGGCGTCTGAACCCACTGACACGTCGGCGTGTGATGAAAGGCTTTGCTGACTCATTTGAAACCCCAAGGAGAGGTTATTTATTTGTCCGTGTCAGGCTTTTAAAATTAGAACAAAGAGAAGAAGGAGGAGGAAGGGGACATCAGTGAGGCTCATATTTGCTTATGAGTCATGTGAGGAGTTGTGGAAACAGCACGTTAGTCCTTTTGCTTTTTCTTGTTGTTGACAGCAGAAGCATTGGCCATGACACAACATTTCCATGAAGTACCACATAAATAAATTGTGTTTTAATCTGTTTTGGTTCACTCAGTTACATTGGTGAGATCAAAAGTATGTCCAGATGAAAACTTACAGGTTCAATCCCCAATTTGTCCCAGTCTCATGATGTTTTTTGGACGCTGTTTTCCTCCTACGTTACCCCAAAACCTTAAAAGCTGCTTATGGTTTGGGGAAAATTTTAGGCACTTATCTTTTCTGCTTTGACATTATATGCCATCAAACAAAGCAACACACACCGCATGCTACATGAGACCAGATTACTGAGCAGCTTGATATTTGGCCTGGGTCAAGAGCACTCACTTTCATCTGCCTTCGCCCATCCACACTTAAGAGCTTTACAGATCCTCCTATTGTCTGTAAATGCCATTCGTCATGTACATCACACCTCACCCTGACACCCTTTGACCCTGTCTTTTGAAGGAGACATGCTGCCGTCAGATAGATGGATGCTTTTCTGTTTTGTTGTAAAGACTTTGGTCAATTCCTACAGCTGCCTGATAACCCCACGGGACCGTAAATGGCTGACAGCGGGCGTTCTTCACATTCCTGCAGCAGGAATGTTCAGTTTTCTCACTTTGTTTTTTTGGGGATCTGGTGACATCATCCTGCATCATATCCTGGTGGCAGACAAACAGCTCTGGAGACGCAGAGAGTCCCCTACGGGAGGTTTTTGAAGTCCAAAAAATGCAGGAAGTTTCTGAGCAAAGGTCACTGTGATGATGCATCATGCCTGAACACACTAAATGAACTTGTTGATGTATGTAGGCTATAATGGTTTCTGTGGTCCCTTATCTGAAACCAGCTTACCTTGGCTTTGAAATAAAAACTTGTGTTGTATATTAGTCATTCGCGAAACACTGACTGTCCAAGAATAGCTTAGCAGCCATTAATAGCATCAGCAGGCCTTTCTTTCTCCACATGCTAAAGCAGGGTGCTGTAGTTAAAGATAGTTTAAAGAGCTGAGAGGTTGGTGCCCTTTTTAAACTCGCTAAAGCCAAAAACACTCAGGTGTCAACAGTTGTCATTTTAGCTGGCGAGATCAATGGTTAGCAGCTAAAAATGATGTCTCTTCAAAACTTACTGAGACTTCTGGGTGGTAAATCTGCTGCACAGTAACTGAGCAGGGCAAGGACTAGCCAACTGGCTACTGAGATGTGACATTTGAACAGTACCCTAACCCTAACCCTAACCCTAACCCTAAGTACACAACAACAACAATGATCGACAGGGAAAAACAACCCAAATCTGTTATTTAATGATGTCAAACCCTGAAGTTCAGATGATTCTTTTAAAGTGTTTCTTCAAGTGTGGACTTTCCCCTCTTTCTCCGTCAATGGAATGATGTAACCAGAAACCGCACACACAGAAGTATAATCTCGTCCCTAATTCCTCTTTCTTTGGTTTACACACCCGAAACACTGTAGTGCTTTAGGTGATGAAGGTGTATATTTTTTTAAGGTCTTAGCTGATCAAGTGATGAGATGGTGAAAAGCTCATTCAGCACCTTGGCAGGAGCAGGTTGACAAGGAGGAAGTGTTTTCTGACTCTGAGGATAAAGAGAGGAAAACTCTGCAGATATAGTTCAAAGTCAGAACCCCATTTCCATGTTTTTGTTTTTGTTTTTTTTTTGTCTTCAATAATGTCACCACTTTGTGAAATCCAAAGGACTTCTTATCATTTGGTCTGAGGTTAGTCTAACCACTTGGCCAACGCGCAACTCAATAAAACACTAATATTGGTGTGGATTATAATACAGCCAGTGGTGAGCATTCGTATGACACACACAGCACAAAGGAGATCCATCTTGGCAGGTTCAGACACATAAAGCAAAATGCAAATTGTTAGTCAAAGGGGGGGAAGAGGGAGGTTTAGGGTGTGGCAGATGGAGCCTGGCTGAGACACGGGGATGTCTGCAAAATCCTTGGAGCAAATATCTTTCTCCTCGCTACCTCCCTGTTTCATCCTGTCTTGACTGTGTGGCCATCTGGCTCATCTTTCTTCCGTTTCTTTCCCTTTCTGGTGATCCTGTTGTTTTATGTGTTTCGCTGTGGTCCTATATTTTCCCTAGCAAGACGTAAAAGAGGAAAAGACATAAAGTAAGAGCCAGAAGACAGACACAATATATCAAATTAGAATCAGATCAATATATGGCTAAATCAAATCTGTCATTTTTGCTGTATTTTGACTATGCAGAACGTTGTGGATCGCACCCTTAAAGCTCCTGAATTACCAGTATAATATTAGTCAAGTCCCTTCTAATGCACCTGCATGACCGAGCATGCCACCGCTTAGTAAGTCAGCTACTGCACCCACCAGTCACACTGACCATTAGTCATACAGTGGGGCAATTAGGCACTTAATTAGAGACTTAATCAGTCAACAGTGAGTGGGCTGTTCAGTCTGTCAGGCAATGTTTAATGTTATAATGTCCCTGTTGGTTGGGTTTCAGTTTGTGTGTTCCCCTTTGTCTCAACTTGGAAAGCTTTCTGCTAGTGCCATATTAAATAATTTTGCAGCTTTTTTGATTGGTTGCAGCTGCACTTCGGGAATAGATTACTTGAATTGTCAACATGAGGCAAAAATAGAGCTCTGCTGTCTCATGTTGCTTTGAGAAGTCACATTTAGAGCCCTGATTGCCAGACGTCTTTTATAACTGACAAAAACTGTGATTTAGTTAGTTTTTCCATGAGGCGTTTCAAGCATCTGTCATCCGCTGAAGCGTCTAGTCATTTCATCACTCAGCCAGTCCGCGAGGGACGGGTTTCATTTCTGAATTTGATATCAACTGCAACATCTTCCCTTACAAAATGACTGCTGGAAATAATGTTACTATGCGATCCTTCGGCTGGCTGTCAAGAACAAAATACTTTAATTTTCAAGGATATAATCATCTGCACTTTGTAAGTATTCAGCATGTGGTGACAATGTGCATGCAAAACAGATGTAGAGTGTGTTGCAGTGAAACCCTTCACGCTGACTTGTCCAGCAGCCAGCCAGGCACTCAGTCAGTGTTCTCCATCTCCAGTCCTCACCCCTCAGGGACAGCAGCTGGCAGGCCGCCCTGTGTTTTTCTCTCGCTATGCCTGTCTACCAGTCGCGGTTCCTCTCGCTGCAGTCTCTCAGCCTCAGCCAATCACGGTGCACCTCAGGTCGCCACAGAGGCCAGACAGGGCGGTGTCCTCTCTGCAGACGCGGTGGAAGTGGAGCTCACGTGAGACCTGTTTGTTTGTCGGAGGGGAGATAGAGAGAGTGAGAGATAAAGGAAAATGAGACAGGACAGAGAGAAAGAGAGAGAGAGAGGGAGAGAGAGCATGCCTGTGAAATGAAGTTGAGAAAATTTCTTTTGGCGGGAAAAGTAGGAAAGGAGGGGAGGAGGGACACAGGGAGGGGAGCAGAGCAGAGAGGGAGGAGAAGGGAAACAACACACAGCACTGGAGTCCGCATTTATGCTATAGATGTTTCCACTCATCAGCTGTTAGTCATTGCTTTGGCTCATAAGCTGCACACAGTACTTTACATGACCAGTTACTTTACTTTACTTTACTTTACTTTACTTTAATTTTATGGGATTATTCAGTTTCTCACTGTTGAGGAAAGTCTAGTGATTCAATTACATTATTTAGTTTTCCAAGGTAGAGCAGTTGTTGTGCCTTCTTTTAAGAGGGAGAAAGAGCGTTCAAGGAAAGCTACATTTGGCATAAAGTACTGTCATGATTTTTGTATGGAATTATTTCTTGACCCGTTGCTAACTGGTATAAAGAGCAGAAAGGAAAACAATCAAGCTGAGTAAAAGTTGCTAGACTTTTAATGGTGTTAGGTTAGATTCTGCCTGTGAAGACTGATACTGTAACCAGCTGCTGTCCTCAGGATGACATACAGTCAATGAACAGCTCCCTGGCTGGCATTTGAAACAAGCTATGACAGGTGTTACAAATTAGGGCAATTAACATGAGAGGCCACACTGAAGAAGGCCTGAAAAAACATGTCTGCACGATCAACAAACTTTTAGCCATTTTGAAAGAAAAAAGCCTCGTATAATTTTTTTGGCTTGACTGACTTGTTTCCCTAAATGTCAAATAGTAAAATGCTAAAGTTCAAGCTCGCATTATGTTTTATGTTTGACTTGCCAGTGCCCCAAGCTAGAGAGCTCAAACTCCACCCTAATTCTCCTGCTTCCTCAAATACACGATGATTTAACTCATTGTTAAAATATGGTCAAAACATTGGTGAAAGCAAAATAAAAGAGAGCACAGTGATGCTTATCGCTCTACAATTCACTGTGAATCTGACACGTGAAGATTAAAACTCCTTGAATCCTGTGAGCAGGCTGATGACACATGAATGACGTACTGATACTTACTGTTTTCTGTAGCATGGATGACATGTGACCATGTCTATGTAACCATATTTTATATTTGTATTCACTATGTTTGGGTGATTTATGTCGCCTGTTGTTTATCTGCAGCGTCATGCTGTGCAAGCAGCATCTGTTTTGCCTCCACTTGTGGCTATCTCTGTCAGCGCACACCTCTTGAAACCACATCAAGGAGGAGGAGCACAGGTGGAGCGTTCAGGAGGACTCATGGTTTCACATTATCAGTGCTGAAAAAACCTCTTTGTGAATGGCTCTTAATTTCCTTCTTATGATTTTCCTGCAAAACGCGTGCAAGAAAATGTCAGAGCAGCCAGCGCAATCCAGCAAACAACTCCAAGAGGCAGAAAACAGATTTTCACTGAAAAATAAAGCTTGCCAAGCTCCACATTTCTGCTATAAATCAGCCTCAGCATACATGTCCTGTGTGGATAATATCCCAACTGTCTTTGCAGCGGCTCCCCTGCCCCTGTTTTCTCTCCTCCGAGTCTTGGTCGGCCTCCAACTAAAGCACAGGCCCCTTTTTACTGGCTCCCTTCACATTTCTATCACTATCACTTCACCATTCAGATGTGCTGTGGGTCTCATTTCTCTCTGTCCCATCCAAGGGTTCAGAGCATGGTCATACAGCAATGATTGAAAAAAGGGAAATGCGGCCTCTTTTGATAACAAATTCACCAGCTGAGCTTTATTTTTTTTTTTTGCTTGAATTGTAAAACAAAGAAAAGATGTTATTCCTCTTTTTATTAAACCGGTGAAACTCTATTAGTTATTACATCAGCTTCATTGTACTCTAATTGGCATTACTTCACTTGCTTTGAAGGTTTCCCCAAGCCAACATGGACTCACACAGGAAAGAAAAAAAAAAAATCCTCTAATTTTCTTCACCCACAGGTGACCCAGGTCTGATGTCTTTTCCATGTTTAGCCTTTAATGGACAGATCACATACAGCTCATTATTGCTTCTGTAGAAACGCAGACCTCAATTCATGGCACAGTCATTTCCATTGACTTTCACTGATTCAGTTAAGCGTCATCGCTGATCTCTCGTGCCCCTGTAACGACCTAGTAGACTCTTAAACACATAATTACTGATTTAATATTAAAGCTGCTCTCTTCCATCCTGATCCCCTTTTTTTCTGCAAACTGTAGGATCAGGATCTTAAAGGGCCATTAACTACATTTTTACTCCTGCATATAAAGAGCAATAATATATGCAGGAGTTTCATAACTTCATTAATAAGGGCCAGCATCTGAGCCATTATTTTTCCAGGTGCTGCTATGTGCTGCATTTAAAAATGTAAGGGTACAGTTTGTACTCACTGTTGTGGAACTAAATAGCCCCACCCACTGGGACACACCCAGTCGACCAGTCAGGCGAGACATTTACAATGACATGCAGAGTCTCCATCTCAAAATCAAACAGGGACAAAGCGGGCGTATGGTTTCCCTTTAACTGACACAAAGACGTCACGTACATTTACTCAGATACAGTACTCAAGTACGACTACTTGTAATTGTATTATTCTGCTACCTTCTAATTCTACTTCATTACGTATCAGAGGGAAATATTGTACTTTTTAGTCCACCAGGTTTGTTTGAAAACACCTGTAGTTGCTTGTCATGTTGCAGATTTTCTTACTTTCATTTATATACAGCGTTTAAATGAGGTTAACCTACATTAGCTAATGATATAACATATAATAATGTAACACTGACAGCAGCCAGCCAGCGTGATTACTTTTACTTTTGATATGAGTACCTAATATAGTAGTTTCACCTTGTGGTATTAGTAACTTCCCCAAAGTAAAGGATCTGAATACTTCACCTTCCAGTGGCTTTATCTGCTCTAAAAACAGATTCCTCTGTGATATGTTATATCATGACAGTAACATTTCAAATATGAATCTGCTGTGAAAAGATGACCTGAAGTGTTCTGGCATTTAGCCTTCAGCATCAGCTTTACCATCACCATAACGATACGATAAACAAATAAACGCCATCCACAGGCACGCTCACACGACTCCGGCATTCTTCTGTGGTTATTAATGTTAAGATCTGACGCTCACCTGCTGCTGTTTATTTACAGTCGCTGCATATGACACATTTCATTGTCGGGTGTGGAGGATATAAAAAGCGAGAACTGTGTTTCCCAATTCATGTTTAAAATCTAACACAGACGTAACACCACCACAGTACCCATGAAGCAGATCTAGATCTCCTTATCTGAGTTATGTCTTGCAAAACAACACATTAAAGCAATTGCACAGCATGCTGTTGCCTTGTCAAACAAGATTCATGTTGTACTTGTGTCACAAGGGTAGATTCATGGTATGCAGTCCTGACAGCCACTCTGTCAGTGCGCAACACACCCATCTCTTTGTATGTATGTGTAGTTTTGTCAATTGCGAAAAGAACAGCACTCCTTTTAACATGTTTAATCCCATAATGGCCTCTTATAGGTACTAGAAATGTTTGCTCACGCAATCTTTATAAGTCCCAGAATATATTTTCTTTTCCACTTCAGGCCTGCGTACAGAGCGTGCAGCCAGCATTGGAAAAGCCTTCAAATGGAATTATATTAACCACCTGTTCCTGATCCTGAGGCATTAATGGATGAGTGGAAGTCGCGTGTGCTGCCTGTGGTTCAGACATGGTAAAGACATAGACAGGGAGACGTACACCCCTCTCCCCGGGCATATAAAACAGAGACTGGTCTAGGCACGACAGAGAGGGAGGGGAGGGGCGGAGGGGGAGGATGTGTGTGTTGGTGAGAGAGGTGAAGTAAAAGCAGGCATACAGGAGAAAAGTATACATGATGAAAAGTGGAGTGGGGGAGGAGGGCTTTTCATCAGTTGCCTGGCAATTAAAGTTGTTTGCCATACAAGACTAAGAAGTCTGTCACTCAGGTAGATCACTTTAATTGTTTTTTGGAGTATTAAAGTAATATTCCCCTCCATCCTTTCCTCCTCGGTGTGAGTCACAGCTGCATTAGCGTCTAAAAATGCACATACAGCAACACAGAAGCTCAGAATTACAGCCGCATTAAATGTAACCACCTCAATATGTTCCTTATGCTCCTCATCCTCATTTTCTCATCCTCCGCTCCCTTCCCTCCCTTTCCTCCTCTCATCACGTCTGAACACACTGACTGCCAGCACCAGCTGGCTGGCGGGATCAGTTTCCCGGCTCATTTGGTAAGCTTGAGATGACTTCAGGTAAATGTATTCTGCAAAGAACCATATTAAGTGCGGTCGGGTCTCTGCGTCTCTCTGTCCCCTTTGAGTGAGAGGTGATTAGTTTTGCAAATGTCCCGCTTTTGAGGATGAAATATGTAGGCTGGTTGCGAGCGTGTCCTTATTTAGCTTTAGGTAGTGGATCTGAAAAAATGCTGCAGTTTTGATGGAGCCGCATGCTCTGTAGCTCCAGGACAGCCTGAAGTCCACTGGTTCCCACTGAAGAAGAAGAAGGTCCTAAATACAACATTTGAAATTTACTCAAACCAGAGCGAATAGAGCATTTACTGGGGACTATTTTCAGCTGCGGATTAGTATACATTTGGTGCCTGAGTGAGCATTTACAACAACAGAGTGATTGCGGGATTGACTCAAAATAAACTACAATGCCCAGGCCTGCTGTAAAGAAGGAACATGTCACCCAGTGCAACTATGTGGCTGAGTGATGTGTTTTCAATTGTTTTTGGATAACAATAGAGCCCTATGGCACAGAGGGATAAGCTATATGAGGCTTTGGCTACATAACAAGTACGGTTTAGTTGGATCAATTCATTGTTGGTTTTGCTTTTTTCGTAGGATTTGATGACAAGAAAAATGCAGAATCTTACAAGACTAATCCTTTAACTACAATGCATGCACACATCCAAGTACAGTTCACACAATACTTTCCCCTCTTCTAAGGCTGTTCCATTGTCTTCTACATCAGCAGCAACTGACACAGAACTCCTCCCTTCTCCAAAATGCTTTCTCATCCCTGTTTATTTACTTTTTGATCAAATAACCGAACAGTACAAAGGCTCTCGGTGAAACCCTTTGGCACTCCACCCTGTAGATTATATGGTCAACCAGCCACAGATGGTCACAGGAACAAATGACAGGCCTTGTCCAAAGTGGCTTCCTCAGCTCACCTCCTCTTTGTTATTATCTGGACAGAAATGAAAACTTCTGAAGAATTAATTCAAAAAATGTGGTATATTTATTTTTAAGTAAAACTTGTAATCCTCTAGTTGTTTACTGACTGTACAAGGTTTCTCTAGGTGCGGCTCTTTTCTTTGTCTGTTTAAGCTTCGTGGCTTTAGCTGCCCACTTCTTCCTTATTTTGTGCCAAACAAACCGCTTTTGCGACCTGAGGATCGAGTTCCTGGAATGACGGTAAATTTTAAAGCTTAATGATACGGGTAAAGATGGCTGAAGCTTCAAATTATTATAAATGATTGTGAACAAGTGAGGTAAGTGAGCACAGATAAGGAGGAATTCAAAGAAGTCTTTTCTTTACCCGATGACCTCACCGCGGCATGGAAGGCAAAGACGGCACAGATCTATGTGCGTATTTGTGTGTGTACTTATTACTCAGCACGGCAGCAGTGTTTGCTCCCACTTCTTTCTTCGGGCTGAGTTTCGGTGACATCATTTATCAAACAGGACTCTTGCTTGCTCAGTCTGCAGGACTCAGACACACCAAGTCTCTGGTTTGTTTTTCGCCTGCTGCTCTGTGTTTGTGAGAGGGGACGAGCTCGCTCCCCATCTCGGCCTGAATGCTGCAGGCTACAGACGGCAGACTTATGACTCGCTCGTGTGTGTCTCAGTGTGTCTTTGCATGTGAGATTATTTCAGCAGTGCTCTCGCAAACAAAGTTGAGGGATTCCTGGGACTCTTGCAGCAGATATCTCGTGTTTTTATACATTTTCCACTGCTACATTTTTGTACAATAAAAAATTTCTTGATTGCTACATAAACACATCGAGAATGCTGGTTTGAAGTCTTAGGCTCTGTAAGTGAGCTAATTTGAATTTAATGACACAGGATGCGAAGTTCAGTCAAGGACAACGTTGTCAGTACACCGTCAGAGAGGACACACAGGGGTGTAAACATAGCGCAATTAGCATTCATACTGAGTTATCAGTGGGTGTGGTAAAGGGTTGGTGACAGTCATGGCCAATTGTATTAGCTCCTCTCATCCCCTTTAACCGTAGTGTTCTCCACACCCCAAAGGTGTGGTGATGGAGCAGTTATTGTGTGAGTTACATATGCAGATGTACACTTATTTGTCTTTTCTGGACATATTAAATGTCATGTTTTTCATGGGAAATGATGCAGCTGTTAATAACAACGTTTTACCACATTGATAAAATAAAGGTCAAAATAGGGTGTAAGTGTTTAGCAGGGTTTTCTTCACTTTATTATCATCATTGACTACAAAGGTTGCATTCAATTATGCATGACTGATTCATCTTAACACTACTTTTCATTCTAACATGCTGGATCAGCTTTTATGGCAATTCATCCAATACTTATCCAGACATTTCACTCTGAACCAAAGCAGTGGACCAGAGCCTGTGAGCAGAGCCAAAAACAGTCTATTTAAGCTTCTACACGTCTGCATTAAATGATAATTCCCCTAATCCCAATTGAGCTAATTGTATATGTTTTACCCAAACAGCCATGATGAGTCTGTAGTGCATGCTGAGTGACAGGTTAGGAAAAAAACCCCACAGCATTGAAAAGTTGCACTTTGCACCTACATGAAAACAAACCCTAAATGATTAGTTTTAAAATTTCTGTGCAGATAAAACGTAAGTCCCGGGGGACCCAGGGTAGAAAAAAGCCCTGTGGTGGAAATGTGCACGATGCACTTTTCTCAGCTTTCTCAGCTCAGCTTTGATTACAGTGTAAACATGAATTACTCCTCGTTTGTGTATTTTGCAACGTGAACCACCCCTTCAAAAACCCTGTGCTGCAAATCTGCTGGACCAAAATTCATGTGCAGCATTTCCCAAACTAATTTTGGTTTCAAAACAGTTGGAGGCACAACAGCGGAAAGGCAAAGCCCGCATGCGCTTTTACAGAGTTTCCTCTTTTTGTTTACCTAAATGCAAAGTGCGGCAGGTGTTGGGCAGCGGTGCAGGCCACCCTGGCTACAGAATACAGAGTGTGAAGTGTGAACTCGCTCTCCTGGGGCAGACTGCTGCATATTCGTGGGGTTTGTGTGAGGCTCCGAGTCGGCATGTCTGTGTGTATGTGTGTGCAACCTGTCATCAGCATGGGCCTGCTCACACGCCACATCTCAAACAAGCCTGTATGTATGCGTGTGTACGTGTGCGAGACGCCATTCATTCTGAGTAACTCGGGTAGAAACCAAACAATGCAGCCCTGCTCACACCCTATTAAGCTGTCACGGTGCGACCATTGAACTCACCCTATAATCTTTACCATAATGGGAGTCTTTTTTACAGTAATTGGTGTCCTGCTAACACTCACAGACGCACACACACACGCGTAGCACACACAGTAAGCAAACAGTATAAAGCATTTACATACTGACAAATTAAGTAAATATACACGCACTCAAACACACATACACGTCCTCTGCACACAAACACCGACGTGCGCAAACTGCACAATGCCATCCAGCAAGTACACCCACGTGTGCTGTTCTTTCCTGTGACCTCAGCTGTGAGTTCATTCTTCCCCTCGCACATATGGAGCCCTGGCACTGTCTCAGCTCTCGGCTGCTGCCCTGCTACTATCAGCACATTTTTAATTGCCTGGCTTTAGAATATAACAGCCTCTGCGATGACAGCACGCTTGTTTATTTTTATATGCAACTATAAAGGCCCAGTAGCCTGGACCGTATAAGGTATATATATGGTGTTTTTCTCTGCTGACCATTTTTATTTTTAGCAGTATGCAACCAAAGTGTAGTTTGTAGTAACTGAGGAGTTTTCTTGTGCGAAGTGGCTGTGAAAGGCAGGCAGACTTGTCTTCTGATCATATGTGTGATTTCAGTGAACTGAAGCAAAAAAGGTTAATGTCCTCTAACTGTCTAACTGCCGGGGCTTTGAGTTCCTGTTGCTTGAATAAACAGAATACAGCATAATATTGAGGATATTACCATGGAAGCAGAGCCCAGTGAGACGAATGGGATGAGATGAATGAATGCCTCTCTCTCACAGTATCCCAGACTCATGGACATGGAATTTCTCAGATGTTAGAAAATTAAGAGATAAGAAGAAGACCAGAAGATGCTTAGCATGACAAGAGTATCCGCTATTGTAGTTTTGTTTGTTCAGTGAAGCTTATGGCCTGAATACATACAGCCTATGGGCACTTCTCATCATATTACATCAGAGTGAGTTACTGGAGCCAAACAATAGCAAAACAACAACCTGGTTACACAAGCTCTCCAGAGTTACGAGAAGGCGACTTCATTAGAGTGGTAAAATGTACGAAGGCAGGACCTCGCCCTATTTTGTCTCCTTTGTCATAAATTAATTGTTCATCTTGATGGGTTTGATAATGAAACTTAGCGAGCTGCCAAACTGCACTGCAAAAGAATCTCACTGCCCTATCTGGCAAAACAAGATAAACCTGCACCCCATTACACCGTACAGTGCTGAGTAATGTTACAAACATGACAATCAAAGTTGATGCTATCTTGACCATGGTTGCGTGTAAATAGTATCTAGATACTGTACAACCAGGACAGAATGACAGATATACCACTGGTGCACATCACTTGCTATATGTTCGGAGTCAAATACGATAGCCTGATAGGGTATCCAGATAAATTAATATATTTCTATGTGTTTTCCAAGTTTTGTCATAATGACTGTGTTTACATGAGAGTGTGGATATCCAACCCAAGACTGACAGGTTGGTCTGGTGTGTGATATGACAGTAAGAACAAAGACGACTGGGAAATCAGGCTTGCATGTGGACAGAATGTCCAGGATGCAGGCTGACTAACAAAAATTGTGTAACAGGTGAACACAAACTCAGTGCTTCAGTTTACATTGGCTGCATCGGGCTCAGGTCAGGTTAGGACATACAAAAACAGAATGCCTGTTAGATTGAGGTCAGCCTCGGGTACTACTTTCTCAGGTTTGGGTCAGGGTCAGAGAGAAAAATGTGGCCTCACCCACACTCTAGTTTACATGGACAAAATATTCTGGATTTTGCCCTTATTCCAAACACAACAATATCCCTGCTAAGATGTTTACATGGTAAATGAAAATGAAAATTCACTATGTTTGCCTCCTGTTTCTTGTTAGCTGCTTTCTCTGTTAACTTTATTTCCTCCATTAGCTTCAAGCTATTAGCTCCATTGGCTCTATTAGCCTTTTTAGCTGTTAGCTCCACTAACCCAACTGGCTGCCCACCGGCTATTAACAGCTAACTAGCTCTCCCACTTCCGATTTCAATGCAGATTTGCTCATAATGTAACATTATGTGGGAGAAACAGGGCGCTTCCACCATCAATAGTAAGTTAACTGCGTTCCTTCAGATTTTAATGTGTCACAAACACATTTTTTTATCGTTTCCAGGGTAATTAGGTCATGCCATTTTACTTGTTTGTGATGATAAAGGGCACATACTTCTGGCATTGGCCCTGATCATTGGCTTTATATGTATGTTTCAGTGGTAAAAACAGCACAGAAATCAACCTTAAGCACAGTCATCTGGTAAGATGGTCATTCTTTCAAAATGAAACTTGTTCGCAGCTACTGGCAATCAAGAGGTGTGGATGGCAGAGGGTGTGTTCCATCAGCTGATGAAGGGCACGGCTAAAAAATAGCTGTCACACCTTTTCCAACTAACTGCTTGCTGAGTTACATTCGCCATGCAGTAGTTCCTGTCTGTCACGTTGGCTCTGTCACTTGGCAAGTGATTTTCTTTCATTTCCTTTGATACCCATCCCTTTCCCTCCCTCTCAAGATATCAGAGGCTTTCATCAAGAAAAGTCCCTGAGCCCAGCCCTTAAAGAAAACCACGTTCTCCTCTTAATCATCATGTTAAAATAGTTGTGTCATCCCAGTGTGTGTGACTGTTTGCCTGCATAGGAATTAAGCACCTTTAAGGTCACTCAGACCCACCCTTACTCTGTCTAAATCATGTCACAAAAATGTTTTTTGAACAGTCATGCGTATAAACAGAGATATTTTCACACAGCATAATTGATACACATCCACACCTCAAAAGGAATCATCAGTAATTTTGAAAGGGAAAGTTATTTGGGTATAGCATCAGCATTACAACAAACAAGCAGAGATTCATTATAAGAACTCGTCGAGGTTATTCCTGTCCACACTGCACCAGGCCAAAAACTGTATCCAAAGGGTAATGTGAACAAAGTTTACCCTGCTCTTGTTTCCAGCTTGTTGTGGTAGTATGCAAATGCCTCAAGCTCTGAGGTAATCTTTGACCATTATCTTGCAATGAATGAGTTTACAAGTACAGCACAAGTACGCTATAGTGTGTAACTTGTTCAACTTCTTATGCTGTCAGTGTGTAATCAGTCATACCTCAAACACCTTGTGTAAACAAATACTCAGTGCACAGTATATGCTGAGGAAAAAATAATAATTATGTGCATCACAAAGTGAAGTTATGTTAAAAAAATGACTTAGTGTAAGTATAATAATCTCAACACAACCAAAAACAGATGGTAAATTGGCCATGTCATACTTTCAAACCTGTTTCAGAGCTGTTGGCATCCAAAAGGCGTGACCCACCCAGTGGATTGTCAGAGGGTGTGCTACATCAGCTGGTGGCTTTACCTACTTTTGAAACAAAAATGCTGTCACACCTTTTTGACACAGAAGATATGCCAAGCACTAGTTTCTTGTCTGTCCCTCTGCACTTCATAATGTTAGTTTTCCTTTCATTTCCTTTGATATCAATCATTTTGCAGTAAACCCTGCGGGCCATGAATGTTTCTTAAATGATATGATGCTGTGATGCTGTTGGTGTTAGTCAAGGCAAATTGCCACTTAACTTTTCTTCACAATGAATATGTAAGATTCCAAAGCAGAAGTTGCAGTGAAAGACGGTCTCCATTATCTTTCAATAACATAGAGGACAAATGGAATGAGACTGGCAGATTTCAGCTTTAAAGAGCTGATTATACTATAGGCTGACAAACTCCAGTGAATTGATGTGTTGGAAAATGATGGAGAAATCAGATTTCTTTTAGAAAATGGAAAAATTTGGACCCAGTTTCTTGAACCAGTTTGCCACACCCACCTCAAAACAAAGAAATTGTAATGATGTGTCACATAACAGAAACAGGGTTGATTAAGGTCAAGGATAACCACAGTAATGATCCAAATGTCAGTGTTCACTGAGCTGAAGACAATAGGAACTGATGAATAACTGCAGAGAGAGCCTTGTGAACTGAGTGTCACGCAGATCTGGTTTCAGCATCCCACAGATGATAGTGTGGTGTGCTATTATGGCCTTGATAGCTTGAGTATATATTGGCAAAATTTCTGAAATTCTGTTACTTTGAATAATAACACACTTCTTTAATATTTTAAGCTAGCTTACTTATTTATTTCAGTCTTTTACAGCTTCAAAATTATAAAAATGGAAAAGGGCCCATAGCAAAATTTTGGCCACTGTGCATGGTCAGTACTTAGTAACACCCCCCTTCCGCAAATATCACAGTTCTGTTTGTAGCCTCCGCTGTCTTCATTTCAAAAGGCTTCTAGTTCTGTGAGATTCTTGGGCTGTCTTGCCTGCACTGCTCTTCAGAAGTCTATCCACAGATTATCTATGATGTTTAGGTCGGGGGACTGTGAGGGCCACTGTAAAACCTTCAGCTTGGTCCTCGTAAGGTAGTCCATTGTGGATTTTAAGGTGTGTTTAAGATCATTATCCTGTTGTAGAAGCCATCCTCTTTTCATCTTCAGCTTTTTCACAGGTAGTGTGACACTTACTGGTATTTAATTGAATCCATTCTTCCCTCTAGCAGTGAAATGTTCCCTAGTATGATCAATTCACCCTCATGCTTAACAGTTTGAAATGTGTTCTTTTCTTGAAACTCTGCATCCTTTTTTATCCAAACATGCTTTTGCTCATTGTGGCCAAAAGTTCTATTCGACTTAATCAGTCCACACGACTTGTTTCCAAAAGTATCGGGCTTGTTTAGATGTTCTTTTGCAGACTCCCGAAGCTGAATTTTGTGGTTAGGTTGCAGGAAAGGTTTTCTTTTCTGCCATTAAAGTGATATTTGTGCAGGTGTTGCTGCACAGTAAAACAGTGCACCACCACTACAGAGTCTGTTAAATCTTCAGTGAAGGTCTTTTGCAGTCAAACAGGGATTTTGATTTGCCTTTCTAGCGATCGTACAGACAATTCTCTCTGAAAGCTATCCTGGTCGCTCAGACCTCAACTTGACCTCCACTGTTTTGTTAACGTGTTAAGTGGAATTTTCATCACTTGGCCTTTCCTAATGATGACTGTGATCAAATCATAGTCCTAACAAGGTCAGAGACCTTGGTAACAGTTAGAAGAGCTCAAATCTCTTGGGTTGCCCAAACCTTTGAATGGTGTGCCTTTCCTTTCTTCACTTTAAAGTAAACAAAACTAACATAAACATAAATATTTTTTTAATATTGCTTAAAATATTGAAGATGAAGTGTGTGGACTATTAGTGATTCCAGGCATCCAATGTCCAACTATGCACAGCAGTGATGCAGAAGCAGGATAGCTAACAAGGCTAAATGTCGACCACAAAATAGATAGTTTGCAAGAAGTCCAGGGATGGTCTACCGACAGAATGACAGTCAATTTACATCATCACACTAAACTCTCGGCCTCCTCTTGACTTGACAAATAAACCTAGATGTCATAAACACCAGACACACATACTCATGTAGTAAGAGAGAGAGAAAATGAGAGACAGAAGGACAGACAGACAGAGAGAGAGACAGAGAGAGAGAGACAGGGAGAGGGAGAGAGAGGAACAGCGTGCAACATGAAGAGTGCTCCCTATACTTAGTGAACTTCTGGCGTTTTAATAGGCCTGACGTAGTTCCATGCTGCGGTCTGAGGTCTCTCCACCAGCATCTATTTTCCCTCTGAAACTAAGAGTTGGAAAAAAGTATGGAGCATTTAAGCAGGCTAAAAATGCATCTGATGGCAACCACCATTGGCTGAAAATAGCCCTAGAAGGGTATTATTATCATTAATGAGGGATAAATTTGTCGGCTGACTTATCCCGGAGTCATGAGCACTTAAAATTATTCTAGAGTTTGCCCTTTTTTTGGCCGTTTTGGCAAAGCTGAGCTATCAAGTCTGAGGAATGGATGGTCTCCTGCTGATTTATGCTCATAAAGTCAGCTTCCCCTGTAGAGCAGAGAAGATCTTGCTGAGTAAAGATCAACTACAGCTCCTTTTAGATTTAGCTGACACAGAATGAGAGGCTCAGTGTGTTGCTTTAATGACCATGCAGACTGTTTTGCATGCTTTAGCCTATTAACTTCAAATCACATTACTCTACATTTCTGCTGACCTTTTTCCAATGCAAACACTATGTTTTCAGATTGGTCTCCAGACTTCCAGGCTGCCTTTGTTTTCAGTGTGCATCAATACACCATAAAGGTATATATATACATGTCACAGGAAAAACTTCGAAAAGACTTTGTTTTGTTCAAGAAAAGTGTGACATCAGATATGTGGTATCTTGTTGCATGTGCCTTTCTGTCTGTCAATAACAAGCATGTGTCTATTGAAAGTACAAATATTCTACAGTCATGCTCGCTGCTCTTAAGAACAGTAGTGCTTTGTGCAAAATGCCAATGTCAGCAAGCAAACATGCTCACAACGACAACAACAACAACAATAATGTCTACCTTGTTAACCATCTTAGTTTAGCATATTGGCATGCTGACATTCAATAATTAGTATTAAACACAAAGTACAACTGAGGATGGCATCATTTTTCAGGTATTTGGTCATCAACCAAAGCTTTGGGCAAATTAAAAAGGGCAGTAAATGAAAAGTCTGTCAGTTTAATCTTCTGGGAACAATGAATGTCTGGACAATCTTTTTCATGTAGTGGTGGAACACAAAATATCACTCCAGTACAAGTTACAGCTGATCAGTCAAATTTTTACTTGAGTTAAAGCACTGGAGTACTTGCTTTTTAAAGATAATTAGTCAAAAGTAGTTTTTTTTTTTAATGTCAGTGCATTGTTGTATTGTGGCCATAATGCATTTACAGCACCTAATGACTCAAACAACCCACTGAATGCCCTGACTTGCTTGTAGAAGCTGTGGAACAAAAAGCTTGTAGAATCTACTGTTGGCTGAAATAAACCAAAGCCTGGCAGGTGTAGGAGGAATAAATTTACTGGTTGGGTTTTCTCCTGTGGTGAACTCAGCGTATGGCCAGTACAGATGCTGAAAAAATGTACTTAAGTACAGAACTCAAGTAAATTTACTTCATTATTGTCCATCCCTGACAGTTGTCGGGACGAGTCTGCCAGGATCAAAGCACTTGACCGACTGACTGAGCGGCGCTGCCATTCACAGAGTCGTGCGGCTGGTGTGGCTAAAAGTTTAGAATAAAAGATAGACTGACAGTCTGGTTTTCTCCTGACTTGGCAGTAAAGGAATACAGCCTGGGTGGTGACCGCACAGGGGATCCAACCCACTGGATTTAAGCATTTGAGGAGCAGATGCACAAAGGCTGTCAAAGCTGCCAAGTCAGGATACAACTTGGACTTATTCACATGTTCCTTCTCAGACCTGGCCTAATTCTGGAAAGCAGTCAAATTCAATAAAAATAAATCTACCATCCCTTTACCTCCAAGTAATCTAATTGCAGTTTAGCATTAAGTCAGAGGGATATTGGCTTTCAACAGACTGCTGTTACCACATGTGCTTACTGCAAAAAAGCAATTACAGCTTGTGGAAATTAGCTCATTTGGTTTCTCTGAATAGGGGTAGATGAAGAAGTGACCTTAATGATTTCCAAGTCATCTCCACGTAATAACTGAATGCATTCTAATCAGAGTACAATACTTTAAGTTCACATCCATGTAACTTTGGAGGCAATCATTTCACCACATCAGCCTAGGGATGGGAATCGAGAACTGGTTCTTTTTGAGAACCAGCTCCCAGTAGCTCAATTCCTTGGAATTGTTTGCCAGCCTGGTTAACGATTTTGCTTATCGATTCCACCTGTCTTGCACATGCGCGATAACGTCACGCACGCTGCATTGTTTTGGTTTAGAACATAGCCGATATGGGGTCGAGGCAGGAACGCTCCAAAGTATGGCTATGTTTCACGCAAAAAGATGACACCAGGGCCACTTGCAACACGTGCAAAGTTTCCATTTCTTCGAAGGGGGAAATACCTCCAACATGCTAAAACATTTGTCCACACAGCATGCAATTCATTTGCAGGAGTGTCACGTGTTTGATACGCTACTTAGCGACGCTTGTGGATCTAGCGGCAGAGCAAACACCAGGGCGTCATCTGTTATTAGTGCCGAAGGCAATGTTGAACTCTTACAGGCCGTGTCTGTTGTGTTAAGGTTAGCGTCATTTCACTGTGTAAACTGCTTTCACCATGTGAATCATCTCAATGTCCTTCCATCAAATTTAGATGATGATGACTGCTAGAGTCAGGCTGGCTCAGAGGCCAGCTCTCACACTGGCTCAGAGGCTGCAGCCTGCACCGGCAGGTCTCGCGCACCTCTGTCCACTCCTTTCACTGAGGCAGGGAAGAGTAAAATGACTGAGACAAGAATAAAGGAATGTCACAGAGCAGTCACTAGATTTGTGGTGAAAGGTTTACACCCTTTTGCCACTGTAGATGCCCCTGAATTTCGGTAGGTTAATTCGTTGCATTTTATCTGGCATATCTATTCAAATGAAAATCAGAAATTTGAGTTCTGTCAGACTTGCATGTTGTTATTTTAACCAGTGTAGTTCTGCTTCATTCATTCCCTACTCTGAGAAGTAGCTCACCTACTTTTTAGGTTTGTTCTGAGGTTACGTCACACATCATTTGTGCATACTGTATATGTTATATTTTCTCTGCAGAGATAAAAATATAAAAGACAGTTAACGCAAACAAACCCATTTGTACTCTTTTTTTTTTTCTCACCCAATGAGAATCGATAAGAGAATCGATAAGGAATCAGATCGATAAGCAAAATTGATAATGGAATCGGAATCGTTAAATTCTTATCAATTCCCATCCCTACATCAGCCATTTTTAATTATTCAACCACTGGTTTTGACAAAAAGAAACATTTTACCTCTTTCATGGACGATCTTTGCTGATCCTTCTTATGTGCTTCAAAAGGTGTTTATCAGACAGAAACTGCATGAGAGCAGGGACAACTTGTTGAACTGAATTCATTTTTATCAGACAAACAATCTGAATTCCTGCCAGTAAGTGAGGGCATACCACAGGAATCTATTCTGGGTATTTGGTTGTTCATAAATGACATATGTTACATTAATCTTTATGCAGATGACACTGTTTTATTTTGCACAATTTTGAACTACACTTTTAGCTGATTTCTTACCTCTATGTATGAACAAGGTAAGTAATTTTAGTCATCGGAAATCTGGATCTTAAGTTATTTATATGATTAATGTGGCTGTCAGCTCGGACTGCCTCAACTGCTGCTGCTAGCTTGGCTAGGCTTGTTTTTAGTGGGTGTCTAGACTTGCCAATCAGTTTTATTGAGGCTTTTAGCACTTCTATGGATTTTTATTCTTTTACGCATTGGTGTCATTTCCAGAGAAACTGGTAAGGTAGTCACTCTAATTGAGCTCATTCCAACTCTCATTGACCTGCATCCTTCTGTCAAAGTTGTTCTAAGACACACGACAATGAATGACATCATGGCTAGAAATTCCAGCAAATTACATGCAGACCTTGAGCCCCTGTGCTACACAACCGAGAGTCTGGGAAAATGTTGTCTTATGTCTGGCCCCATCCCAACTCTCTGCTCTCAATGCTCTGAACATTTTAGTTGACTTTTGTCTCCACCACTGGTTAAAAAATTCTGTTCAGCAGCAGGATATGACTTCATCTAAGCCTAACTCTGCTACAGCTCGGAACTCTGCCTATGGCTCCAGAAGTAGTGACTCAAATTTGGAAGAAACTTAGTATGTTGATTTTAGCATGCAGCTACTTGTGTTGCAAGGTTTGGGTATTGTCCATACGAACCTGCATAATATTATATCAAAAATTTTTCAAAGTGGTGTGCCTACTAAGGGAGGTGGTGTTGCCATTTTTGACAAAAGTACTTCTGTCATCAAGCTGAAATGGTTTGAGTTCTTGGCTTCAAGATTTTGTTTAGGGAAAAATAATACTGAAAAAACATTAATTATTGGGTTTCATTTCAGCTGATATCCACATATGATGGCTCAGAAATTCTTGTCCTGGTTGATATTAACATGAAGTGGTAAACTTCTGATAAAAATGCAGGTCATTTTCTCCTCAACTCAACCATACCCAAACAATACAGAAAAGGCCACGCCACTATAATTCTAGTGGTGCTTTTCCTTTTCACTTCAGTGACCACTGCCTAATGGCATGTCACCTGTGACACAAAATTAATTAAAGATCCAAAGAAATTACAACTCACCTCATCAACCCCCTGTGAGATACTGCTACTGTAATTCAAATAGGAAATGCAAATAAAGTACAGTACGTGCTGCTCCCAAGATCTACAGATATAGTAATTTGCATGTCTCCATTGTGACTGCTTTTGATGTTAAGAGGGATATAGATCCTGAATACAGTGGCATCTGGCTCCATGATTAATTTACAGTTAAATATCATGGAACACCTTATGGGTAAATTGAAGTAAAAGCGTACCCTTTTTGCATAGAGTCAGGAACAGTTGTAATTCCTTTTGGTTTTTGATTCTTCCATTTACATATGCTGCTGCCTCTACCCTTTGATCCAGTTTGCCACTCCACTCTTTGTGTCATTAGTTGATCTTCTTTATGTAAAAGATGGAATAACCACTGCAGCAAATGAGAAAGTATGAACATTTTTTGCCAGAACATGAAACCTAATGGCAAACTCTTGTTGTCGCTGTGGTAGTGGGTGTTAATATCTCCAGATCGACTGTTTTATTGTCACTGTTGCATGTTTGTGCATGCACATGGAAAAAAGGAGATAGTGAAGCTGTGTCATCTGCGTTCACCAGACAAAACCCCTCTGGACATCTGTGGCTACCAAAACCAACACCCATGGTTTCCATGGCACTCTGACAGATGGCCAACAAACACAAAGAAAAAAAACTTATCTTCCCTTTTTGCTTTTCTTAATTTAGAAGTTTTCCAACCCAGTCATCCTTCATGCTTTCATGCAACAGAATCACATAAAACCAGGGACATGTTCGACCAAAATCAGGTTGACCTTGTTAATTCCTGACATTATGTCCATTGGTTGCAGATTCCATCTACTCTCTTAGATGTCGTGGATCACACAGATACAAAGACATTTCTAGTTTACAAGGCTATAGCTTTATTATTAAGTAATGATTTTTATTTCATTGTATTAGCCAGAGTGAAAGAAAGATGTAAAGCTCCTTGAGTTCTTATTGATGCCTCACCTTTAAGGAAGTGAGCTTGCAATCTTTCTCTATTACAATATAGTATTATTTTCCACAGGACACCCATATTCCACATGTTCCTTAAATGGGGCCTTGGTGTTCACAATGACTTATTAACCCTGTATGAACCAGCCTGAGAGAGATAAAGGAGGTATGACAAGAGAGTAAGAGCAGAAAAAGAGATAACAAGAAGTATGATGAGGTATAGTGTTCCTGATGACCAGGAGGGACTGGTGGGGAGTACTGGGGTAATATGCAGTTCTTGGGGGTGTTACAGATGGAGTCAGTTGGGTGAGGTATAGAGACAGAATGGGGGTGGAAAGAAGAGTAAAGTGCAGAGGAGAGAGGGAGCATAGACAGAGTGTGAGGGAGTAATCTTATCTTGGCCTGTGTATCACAGTGGCCTGCTCACATGCTCATGGGAGTGGTGGAGTTCTTCATCGTAAACCATGAATAGTAACGCTGACTCTAGTGCTGTTCTCTATGGAGGAGGTGAGGAGATAATTCTACAACACTTTCTGTGCAGATTTGTTATAAACTGAAAACTGGTCTTTACTGTTTGGTACTCTAAAGACTTCAGTTTATTTGTTTATATCACTGTTCCTGACTGTGCTTAGAGCGAATAGAGCACATGCTGCAGTAAACACAGAGTACTTTTTGTTGAAAGTGGTTTTTGTATGACATGAGTTCATATTGACACCACACCATCACCTGTGAACAAACTTTGACCTTATCAGATAATTGTAAGTCTCAATGAGAAATTAAAGTAGCAACAGTTGATTTTGGGATGAAAATGCGAGCATGCAGCTTCCAATTTACACATCCAGCAATATCAGCATTCATTTGTCACCATGTTTCTGGTCACCTTGCGTCCTTCACTTTCCTTTTAGCTCTGGTTTGGTCTCCACCACCTATCAGCTGTTTGGTACTGGATGAGTAGCTACAGCATTGTGTATTCAAGCGTTTCCCTAGAGAGATACCTTTGAAATTACATGTAGTTATTTGATCCATTGTTAATAGCGAAATACCAGTTGGTGTAGCTTTGAGTTAAGAAACACAATATGATTGTAATGTCACACTGAATCTTTTGTCTTGGATGAAACAAGTAGAAAGAGAATTTTCATTTGGATTAGTTTAACATTTACAGTGAATTTTAACTGTTTCAAAAAAAAAATGTGTTGATGTAACAGTAATAAAAGGACATGTCTGCAGTAAAAGGAAGTTAACTCACATTTAAATGAACTGTAAAGGGAAGCCATATATATTAATGACACCCAATTGAAGCGTACTGTAAAACAGGCGGGGTTTTTTGTTCCTCAATCCTTTGCTCTTTGAATACCTGCTGGTGGAACAGTATCGCAAGATCAGTAAATTCATAAAATATATAAATAAGCAATTATGTAACCTATGTCTGAGAGCATTCCTACTGAGGGCTGAACACATCCCACACGCTTATTGACTGTAATGCACATTTAATCACCAACTGCACGCCTTGATTTATGGGTAACTTGTAAACCTTACATCTTTTGCCCTACACACACACACACACACACACACACACACACACACACACACACACACAGGTATACTTATATTTATCTTGTAACTACTCAGGGTCACGGCCTTGTCACAACCTTTAAGTACACACCTATATACACAACTTCATGCATCTACACACGAGCAAATACTATATGCTTAGGTACACAGGCACACCCACTCAGAATGAAATGCACTTGCACTGTATACACACTTGTCCACACACACTCCTGACTCCTGGCTGGTGGGTGAATACAGGTGTCTCTTATTTTTATTCCTTCATTTAATCTCATTTGTATCACGTCAGACTACAATAAAAGCTCTGAAGCACTGTTTTTCATTACTGCCTCTCGGCTACGACTTGACATTCATCTTAACATACATCTTCCGGAGGAATGCAAGGAAAAACACTGGCACAGATTCCAGTAGTGCTTTACCCTCCCGGACAGGCTTTGCAGTTGGGTTGGAAAAGTACCTCTATCTGTTTTGAAATGTCCCCTGCCTGCAGAGCAGAAAGGGCAACTTGCCAGCACCCTCTGCACCTGTGTCTCCGCCCAGCAGTTTTTGGAGGGAAATAATTTGGCTCCAGTTGAGTTGCTGGTTGGACCAGTTTGGTTGTTAGTGCGAGTAGTAAAATCTGTTCCTCTTGTGTGTTTGTGTGCATGTTTTCTCTCATTTTAAGTCACAAAATTTTGAGCTCTTGATTCTACATATGCAAAATGAAGCTAAAAATGAAGTTAGTATCTGCCAAGAAACATTAGCAGGTTTAATAATGGAAATAAATGACATGATGATACACTTAAACAGCTGTTTTTGTAACAAGATATGCAGAGAAAAAGAAGACAAGTGGATATATTTTTGTACAAACTTGACAAGATACTGGATTTGTGCAAACTATAACCTCATAATAAGAATTTTAAATGATATGATTTGAACCAGTGACCTCTGTTTTAGTTTTGATTGCATCAATCATTATGCAATAATTGTGAAATTTTTTTTCTCCCTTTTTTTGTTTTTTTAACTCTTCATTTCCTCTGCCACCAGACAAAGAGAAGAAGGAGACAAAACAGGATCTGCTATATTGAACTCCAGATTTCATGTCTGAAGTGGCCGAACAGCGCCGTGCTTTTGCATGCGTGCATGCATGTGTCTGTGTGGTGAAGTTAAGCCCAGCCGCACCCTTGTCGTAGTAAAATCACACACATTATCGTACCGCAACCCAAACAAAAGCCAACTGCTGCTGCAAAACGGCTGTAGCGAGATGGCAATGTGTGCTGCATTATCAGCTCTAGCATCTTGTTGCACGCAAGAAAAAAGTTGACCACTGAAAGCCAGCTTGAGCCATTTGTACACTTTCTGTCACATAGTAATTCAATAGCTGACAGGATGACTTGGCATGTTTTACTATGGTTGAATGTTGAACATATTATATACATGTGGTATGGGAGTGCCAGCACTGTCTCCATTATTAATCAGCCATATGTGGCTGCTCAGTATGGAAAATAATGTGGCATTTGTGTATTTTTTTTGGCAGGAAATCAAATACCTCTGTATACTAGTGTATAAAATCCACTGTATACTGCCTATCCAAAGACTGGCATGAAATCTAAACCCTCCCGTGCTCTTAATCCATTAAATTTTAATTTCCTGTTATAGTGCACAATTGCACCTTATCTTTCACTTGTTGCCTCGCCTCCTATCTCAGAGTGTCTTTGTTATGTGATCACCTCAGATGACTTTTATGACGCACCTTTGGGAGACCTGGAGAGATCTCCCACTTTAGACAGCTGTCAGAGATAAGATCGTGTCCTCAGAGAAGCGAGCCTCAGAGCCACATCGTGCCTGAGCAGCTGTCAAACAGCAGAGATGAGAGGTGAGAGCAGAAGCAATGGCAGGGAGAAAGATCCCCGCTTCACCATTGAAACTGGATGTTTTCCAAACCATAGGCAAAGAGAAAAAAACAACTAGCTCTCTCTCCACATGAGGCTCCACTTGGTCTCTTTAAGCAGGCCCTAATTAGATTAGTGGACATTATAGTCGCCCAAACAACAGAGAGAAAAGGTAGATAGACAAACATAAAGAGGAAAAAGAGGTAAAGAAAGAAAACCTTAAATAATAAAACCACGTCGTCACTCTTTGATCTGTCTCGCCTGTGAAATGTGCTCCTTGTCCCCTCCAAATGCCCTTCATCACCCAGCATTTACTCACACACACACTTTTGCCCTCAGGGTTCAGTGCGGTGAGACCCTGAGCACGCGAACCAGCGCCTGTCTTTCATTTGGCCTTTCCAAGAGCCAGTGAGAGAGGTGGAGGCCAAGAGAGACAGAGAGAGAAATTACAAGACGCGCTCCCGACATTCCTCACAATTTAATGGCCGCTGTAGAATGTCCTGTTTTGACAAGGAATGAATTTGGGCCCCAATACTCTCCTCGATTTCCTACCAGCAGATGACTTATGGCAAGGTGGTTGAAGCATATGAGGGGTTCACTTCCAAAAATGTTAGGGTGTCAGTTTTTTGGGGTTGAAACATTACCTGAGGCTCATCAGTCAGCTCCAGCTTTTCGGAAACACAGAGCACCCAACTGTCATTTCGCTAATCATCAACATGTGCGAAATCGGTTTCAGTGACTATTTTTTCAAATGATGATTAACATGATGTTGGAGGGAGTCGCATCACAGGCTGATAAATAATCCAGCTCGAGCTTTGTTTGAGATGTAAGGTCCCAAAATGGATGAAAGTAAAGAAAATTCATGTTTATTCAGTGTTTGTTCGTGTAGTGTACGGCAGGTTCCATCTGTTGTTTTTCATTTTTCCCTGTTTGACCCTGGATGAATATTATGGTCAGCTTAGGATAGATGCCTTGTTTGTGCTCTCATCCCCATTTTCTGCATTTAGCGTAGCTCATTTCAGTCCCCAAAGTGATCTTGTATAATACAAAAGTGCTGAATATACACTACATATGGAACAAAACACATGAGGGGATATATGTGGATTTAGTAGGTAAGGTCAAGGTTAAATTTATGGATTTAAGACAACATCTATTATCTATTATCTACTAGCAGCTATACTCAATATTTTCATAATAATGATGGATCAAATGACAATGTATAATTGGAAAAGGGTTGCTTGTGGTGACGAACCTAAAGAGGGAAAACCATCCTGCAGTTCCTCTCAGGTCTATGAAGCATTTTAGCCTTTAGCTCATTGTTTTGGTTCTCCTGCCCTCAACTTTATTGTTTTTGGTCACTCTCGTTGCTCTTAAAGCGTCATTTTAGGGCGTAAGGGGCTGTTTTCACACAAAAAGCTCCAAAAACCCACTGTGTAGGTTATAAGACGTCATATACATACAGAAAGTTTGTCTATTACACAAACTCTTTCTTTTACAGTGATGTGATGATTGCTGTGATATGGATTACTTTGAGTTTCCCCTTGAACAAAACATGCACAGCCCTGATAAGATCTCCACTTATCTCTCCCTCCATCTACCTTCTCTCCGGCCCACTGACTGCACTCCTGATGGGAGGAAGACAAACAGTTTGACCGCTGACCTTGCACTACCTTTGAAGTGGACTGGCAGTCTGCCCAGAGGTGGATAGGCTTTTTAACAACGCTGGACATTAGAGAGACCAGTGATAAACCCACTCCCTCCTTTCATGGATCAACCTAGATGAGAAAATGGCCTCCCCTGGGGCAAATAGCACGATGAAAAGGTGGTTTAATGAGAAACGACTAATCATCAGTCACCTAAAGGCATTCGTGGTTGTTTCAGTAAAATCTTAAATATATTTCAAATACATCTATTATATTTCTAAAAAAAAAAGGTTTGGAAATGAGTGACCTCCATTGTTAACTTCCATGTTCGGTTTACTTGATTTTATGGCCACACAGACATACCTCATAAAGTTGCTCTCTCTAACGTTACACCTACCTGTTACAGAGCTACATTAGCATTCATTTGGAATCATGTTTCTGTCTACTTGATCAGAATAAGTCCAATATTTGCTCTGCATTTTTCTCTGTTTTGGGCTCCACCTAGTCAGGGAAATATCTGGCTCTTTAGCCAGTAAATGCTCCACTATATTCACTAGCTGGTCACAAACATAGCTTTTGTAACAACTACCTGCTGTTGGAAGAAACAAGACCAAAAAGCTGAAACAATAAGCTGAAAGATGGGTTTGTCAAAAGAAACAGTTTTGACATTACACTTATAATGTCATTATGAAAATATAGATGTGTGTGGCTTTAAGATGGCCTCTTTTGTGTTAGCATCTACGGTTATGGATTCATGGATTTAATGGATTTTTGTTGTTATCCAATAATTATGCAGTGACCTTTAAAATGCCAAGCCTCTTTAACCTGAAGGCAAAATACAGGAAAACATAATTTACAGAAGGTTCAATTAATTCCACATAAACACTACAAGACGATTATGGTTATTTGCTGTTGTAAGTGTTTTTCGTACGAGTAGAAATGTGGTTGAGAGTTCAGAGAGTGCTCTGTGGTGTCAGTGTAAGTTTGTGTGGAGGAGGGGTGTGGCTGCTGTGCAAATCTGTGTGTGTGTGTGCTTTGGTGGTGAAAATGATAATGAAGGCCTCACGGCTTTATCAGACAGTGTGTAAACGTACGATTAATGCACGAGGCGCAGAAACTCCAGTAGTGGAACACGAGATAGGAGAACCGACACTGATAACGTCAAAATCAAATTCATGGTTTCCTTGCAGTGGTTTCCCCTCACTGTAGCTCATGTGTTTGATTTAGAGGCTGCTGCTGCCAAGCAGTCTTTCTCTAGTAATGGCAGAAGTTGTCTGAGAATGCCAAGACATTCCTGCAGTTGGGTGGTAGGATTTCTCTATTTCTTTCACGGCCTTTTCCTCTGTCTCTGTGTCTAAGTCCTTCTCTCCATTTATCTCCCTTTCTCTGTCAGGCCACTGAAAGGCTGTGGAGAGCTAACAGAGAGCAGATAGCTGCTCTCTGTTAGCTCTCCTTCTTTCTTTCCCTTTCCTTCCTTCTGTCCATTTGTGGGCCAGAGAAAAACTGCCAGCACACTCTGTATGTGTGTGTGTGTGTGTGTGTGTGTGTGTGTGTGTGTGTGTGTGTGTGTGTGTGTGTGTGTGTGTGTGTGTGTGTGTGTGTGTGTGTGTGTGTAGCCCTTGGGATGTGACTCAGTTTGCAATCTAAGACAGCCCCGATCATAATGACTGCTCATTACCTACCATGCTCTCATATAAAGATATATTTATACACCCGAGGACATAACCTCATCGCTCATCTACATAACAATTATGGCTATTTTATAGGCCTCTTTGGAGCCATAGAGGAAGCTCAGAATTCACTCAGTTGCAAAAATGGCCTGGGTGACAGACAGGTTGGGGAATTAACAACAGCCACCAGTCATACTCTGGTTAAATTTTTGCTGTGGCCTGTAAGTTTGTCTACCAATCTCTTTGGCAGATAAATGGATCAGTCAATGGTCCTATTCTATTCAGTGTGGTTAGCTGGTAAAATTGTGGAAGTGGCAGTACATCTTTAAGATTCACCGGCCACTGTGGTCTGTAGACAAAACAGTTTCTTACTATAGTCTCCAAGACTAATGACAAAATGGAGTTCAGTGACAGACACTTACAGAAGATAGTCCTATAACATATATAATATTAGACACGAATGGTGCAAATTCATAGTTAAAGCTAATTTCTGTAACATTTAATATTTATGACTAAATAAGCAACATTCAAAATAAGTATTGAAAAAACAAATTAGACTCAGTCGTTATTTGGTTAAAGAGCAGCCAAAAACTCAGCTAATCTGCTTCTTAATGACTGTATGGGTGTGGTTTGATCAGAGCTGACTAACAGTGACCTGGCAACATAACTGAAAAGGCCACAATTGTCTTCATACTTTCATTCAAATATTGCTCAATTCTGATTGGTGAGCATGACATCATCCCACCTTTCTTTAACCAGTGAAGAGCAGACAAAAACACATATACGGAGATCTAGCACATGAAATGACAAAACCCTCTCAAACTTTAACAGAAAATGTTGTGCTTATGGTTTAAAGGACCTGTGTGTAGGATTTAGTGGCATCTAGTGGTGAGGTTGCAGATTGCAACCAGCTGAATGCCCCTCAACTCACCCCTTCCTTTCCAAGCATGTAGGAGAACCTACAGTTTCCATGAAACTTGCAAAGAATGTGAGAGGTGCTCTCGAGCCAGTGTAGGTTTGTTCCTCCTGGGCTACTGTAGAAACATGGCGGTGCAACATGGCAGACTCTGTGGAAAAGGACCCACTCTCTGTAGATATAAAGAACTCATTCTAAGATAACGAAAACGCAACAATTCTTATTTTCTGGTGATAATATACAAATGAACTAATAGCCTACCAACTACAACTAGTTAACACAATCTACCCAATGGGATTCTCTCACTAGTTCACTAACTAGCACAATAACTCACCTAATGTCAAGAGATTTATTTTCCAAGACTTCACTTCACTTCACTTCACTTCACTTCACTTCACTTCATGAGTTTGTAACTTCAAATGTCTGTGGCTGCGGTTCCTGGTAGATGTTGTTTGTCTTGTTTGTCTGGTGTTGTCATGTTTGTAGATGATGCACTGTTCTATGTTTTCTGCCACAGACTTCCATTATTGTGTTAAACTTAAAGTAAAAACACATCAGTGAGCCACACTGTTATGTTCCTTTATTGCCGTGAACATGGACACTGTGGTTTATTTTGCACCATCACATACGCTGTCCTGCAGCTGGAAACACCCACTAACTCACCAAATTTGTAGCTGAAAATAGTCACCAACAAATGCACTATTTTGGATTTGGAGTTACGTGTGCTAAAACTTGCAGAGCCCAGTTGCTTTAGGAAATAATTTACCCTTTTTGGACAAGCAAATATAAACTGTATTTGTGACTCATTTTAAAGATTTTATGTCTTCAGTAGGAGTGAATGGGCTTGGAGCAGGGAACCACAGACATGCTGGGGAAGTCAGACAGGAGGAAGTATATGTAAAATAAAATATTGCCAGCCTTATGCTTCCAGTGAGCAAAACGTGTCTCCAATCAATGTGCCCACAACAGTAGGTGAGTGACAGCTGTAACCTGTTTTATAAGCTTGCTTTTAGTAGCCAAGTAAACCGTCCTCTAGACAAAAGACAACAGGCTCTCTGTGCCAACTTTGGACAAGCTGACTACAGATAAGAGAAAGCAGCTCTCCTCAGTGTAAATATCACTTAAAGGACTGTAAAACATCTTCAGTGTCAGCTGGAAAGTATTGCTTTCCAACTTGACTCAGCGATCTCAACTAATATGACCGGTGGATCACAACTCAGGCTGCGATTATAAAAATGTTTATTCAAGTTTTCCATTTTTAATGAACAAAAATTATTTTAAACTGTTTGCAGCTTCTTGACAACCGATTATCACAGCTGTACAGTAAATGATGCAAGCCAACTTATCTGGCTGCAACACATGCAGGAATTTGGAAAATTGGCTTAAGTCTTTAATTGAACTCCATAAATCACAGAAAAAGCGGCACTATTTTCTCATACTGTTGATGTAAGTGAAATAATTTAATTCAGTTCTATCATAAATTGTCATTGCTATTGGTCAGGAGACAAGCTTGCTTCTGCAGAAGAACTCTGTTAAACCTTGGCAGCTGAAAGTAGAAAGAAGAGCAGAGGTGTTATAAATTGCAGCATAAGTCAACATAACACAGATGTGATACTGTGATACAGAATGGGTGAATAGTACAGGGACATTAAGACAATAAAGAACATATGGAGAGCTTCATCTTAAGAAGGGAGAAAACCAAACCTGATATTTTTTACAATATAAAGCCTGACGTGAGAGTTGATTGATTTAGGAGTCATGAAAAGGTAAACTTCATCAGAGAAACAGTCTGCTGCCATTTACTCCTGAACTTTGAGCTTGAATCCTGGCCCATCTGTCTGTAGACTGTGTACAGTAGACGGCCTTTTGTGCCAGTGCACTTGAAGCACTTGAGTATATTTGCTTGCGTGTGATCCCAGAGCTTAATTACAGTTAATAATCGACCAATACAGCCACATTACAGCTTATCAGAGGCTAAACGCATCATCATCACTCATAAAAAAAGGAGGCCGCGCTTTTGGATGAGGCCCAGATACGTGCAGGTGTGTCTTGTTGATTTCACTGTGGCTTGTGTGGACAGATGATTAGGAGGACAAAGGCGGCTGCTACTGAAGATGCTGATTTGCTGCCCCTGACTAGTGATATAATAAACAATTCTTTTTAAAAATGTCTGTCATTTTTTAATCTTTTTTCTTCAAGGAATCACTCAAATCCAAAGTATCTCTCTACCTGCTTAAATTAGTGAATTATATTTGTTTATTTGTGAGAAAAAGAACTCGGTAGAGTGGTTTTCCTTTCAACGGTGATGTACTGGATGTGACATTTGGCTTGTGGTTTAGCAGGAGACAGACATGTTGTTTTCTGTTTCTCGCCATTTCCTCCTCTCTCTCTCTCTCTCTCTCTCTCTCTCTCTCTCTCTCTCTCTCTCACACACACACACACACACACACACACAGAGTTCACCATTGCAAAGCGCGGGTGCAGGTTTTGCCCTTGTGTGATCTGATCTGATCTGATCTATGCCAGAAGTCGTCGGATACCCCCTTTGCATGAGTTGCGTGGATCAAAATGTTAGTCTCTAACTACAAACCAGATAAAAGAGCTGCTTCAACAGTGAAAGTGTGTGGGAAGCAGTAGCTTTAGGCCATGTGTGTGTGTGCAGTGTGAAAGTGCCTGTTAAATGTGTGGGCCATCAGTGACCCTGATACCACAGAAATACAGAAAAAAAAAAAAAAAACAGCCTGCAGACGTCTGTCATCTTTCTTTCTCTGTGTTTTACTCTCACACCTCCAGAAAACAAAACAAACTCCAAACTGAACAAAAAAGCATGTCCATCTCTCACCATGCAGCAATGCATCTCCAACCCATGGCACACAGCAAGGAACGATCAGCTGCATATATTTCAGGGTTGCCAATGCTGTGCTAAAACTAAAATGTTGCAAGAGTTTTCAAAAGCATCCTCCAGCCTTTCCCTTACACCTCTGACTTCCACATCTCACCTTCTGCTGTGGTTAATTATACATCAAGACAATAATGTGCAATAACTATTTTCAACTTGGCAAACCAGCCACAATGACTAATGCTCATCTTCTCTCGCAGCGAAATGCTGATACGAATCAAGAGCAGCGCCGAGCTGAAGCTGCAGATGTGGGGTTTCAACATCTGTAAATCATCTCTCCGGGTAAACTGAGACAGTCAGGATAAATGTGGGCAGTGGAGGTGAACGGGATGCGCTTGCCTCTCGCTGAACTGGACTTCCATCTGTGGTTGTGGTTGAACTGGGCAGCTCCCAGGACTGAGTGTGGGTTGTGTTTGTGCATGTGTAACAACTCTGCCAAACTGAAAGTTGGACAGTATTCTTGGTCGATTTCAAGGACATTCAAGGGAGTAACAAAAAAGGGCAAAAAAAGTGGTTAAATAGCTTCTAATGAGTATATTGTTGTAGATATGGTCTGGTTTTTAAAAATAAATGTGCCTGGAGCATATTAGCATGGTGCTGACATTAGCATTTAGCTCAAAGCACCATTTTGCATTAGTCCATGGCGTGGCTGTATTCTGATGGTCTTGCTTATAGATCAAACAAATTTTTGCAAGTATTTGTTGTGCCTTGAAATGTTCAGATGATATAACGGAGGATATGAGTGTTACAATGAAGACATAAACAGGAGATGCAGTTTTTTCTACAGATCTGGCTACTTGCTAAGAGTTCATGGCTTTCTCCCACTAGGGTTTCAGTAGATTTGTCGGTCAGCCAGGGTCATGCATTTTTACTCACAGTCAAAACACACACTGGTGTCAACTGCAGGCCAAGTTGGATTTCACTGACAGAGGTCAGTTCAGAGGTCAGTGTATTAAGGAAAGTAGTTCAGATTCAGAACATCCCCCACCCTGAAACTGCAGCCTTTCACCTATCCTGTCCTCGTGTGAAAACCTTAGTGTGTAGAAAGAAAAACAGAGAGAGGGAGATTAACTTTAAAATCTTTAACGCTTTCTGCTCTGCTTGTGCTTGTGTGTAGGAAAAAGCTGAAGAAACGGGAAAAAACATGGAGGTGAAGGAAAGGAAAACGCAGTCCGAGGTGGTGTCATCTCCTGCATCATGCCTCTGATAAGCATCTCTCTCTGCCTTTTTTTTTTTTTTTAGCGCTCATTCACACTTTCTCAGCCACATGATTCTTGACATTCAGCACAGACACTCTAATATCCAGCCTCTGCCATCACCCTTACACCACTGCGGCAGAGGCCGTGATGACAGTCACATGCTAAATGTCACTCGTCGCATACTGCACTATACGTTTGACACAGCAATATGACCTTTCAGTTTTAATTTTAAAATCTGCCCCATCTGCAGGTTTCAGCCCATTAACGGCAGCACGTTCCAGGAAAATGGACGGGGTAAAGGTTACACGCAAGGCCGTGGTTCTGGTTATGGTCTGCTAAGCCGAGCAAAGAGTCTGAATTTGTGTGCAGTCAGAGGAAGTCCTTCATGGGAGGCTTAACTCGGGGCTAAAACGCCCCACCATCATTGATGATGACCTTGGACAAGATGCTCAAACTGTACTTTGTGCAGAAGTGCTGCTAAAAATCGGCATGTTAGCATTGTCATTGTGAGCATATTAGCATGCTGAGGTTAGCATGAAAGCACCACTGTGCCTAATTACAGCCTCAGAGAGCAGCTAGCATGTCTGTAGACCGTTTGCTCATTGTTTCTCCTCTGGGTTTAATTTTCTGATAACATAATTTATAACCAAGTTGGTTTTCAGCACTTGACTGTCAAGTCTGGGAGGTTGGAAAGTCGTTGAATTCGCCAACATGGAGAGCTTTCAAGCTAGTCCCTTGTTCCAGCTGCATCACTAAGCAATAATAAGATAAAGCCAGAAAATGAAATAAAAAATGATTATAGATCGTGATGGATTTCCTGTCTGGCGGGAGTTTTAAGTTCCAGTCATTTGATTTTCATACTGTACTGAAGTGAAACTACAGGCCATCAGAAAGGAAGGAAATCACTGTAAAACCTTAAGGCATGCTTTGGAAAATGGGTGGTAGTGATATGAAACATGTGATTTGAAGTTTGTGGGTAAAAAAACAAACAAAAAAACACAAGCATGGTCTATGAAATGTTTGCTTTTTTAAGTAGCTATGCAGACGACTGTCACCAAAGGGCTAAAATATAACATTTTGGGTGAAAAGAGAGGCATGTATTGTTCATATGCCCTCATGTAGTGTGACTTAACAAAGCATACTACACTGGTCACATGATTTGTGAGCCTCTCTCACCCTCTTTTAGATGAAAACAATCTCCCTACAGCCTTTAGCCCGTAACTTTTGCCCCCTCAGAGGGTCGTGACCCTAACTCGCCAAATCAGAGCTCCAATCACACACATTAGAGGGGTTTCTTTTGGCCTCACCCTGACCTGCGAGTGCTGAGGCTTCCCGTAGCCACACGTCTGTCCTCAGGTCAAACATGACTCACCACCACAAACCCCAGCACAGAGGTCAAGTGTTCAGAGATCATCCATTAGCAGTTTTCATTTCAAAGAGGTTTTCTCTTTCGCAAGTTGCAGACACTATGGTTAATATGTAGTTGAGGCGACACTGCACAGTAGCCAGCAATAAATGTGTCTTGGCAGCATCATTAATACAGCCTGCCAGACACTGATCCATATCAGTAACCAAGTATGGAGGGCAGTGAATTACACTTTTTACTTTTGAATGCATGCTCATGTATACTAATTTGCATGGTTGCTTGACACGTTTGCGCCAGCATGCACACACATATACAAATCATAAACCAGGTAATGATTAGAGAAGAACGCATAGGTGAATATCACTTCCTCAGCGCGCGCGCACGCACGCACACACACACACACACACACACACACACACACACACACACACACACACACACACATTCAAACACACACACTTTGTTGGCGGCTGTCTGGCAGAGGCTCGCGTGCATCTCCCAGCTGCTTGAACCTTGATGTATACGAGGAAAAGACATGGCCCCAGGTTATTAGCTAGAGCACGAGTCACCCCAGCAGTTGATTGTTGTTCCCTCCTCTGAGACACACATGTCATCGAACCCTCAGGGCCAGATGAAAGAAATCAAAGACATGTGACCCACAGTGGGATGGAAAAGGGGCTATGGCGATGTGTTCACGTGTTTGAAAACTAAGGGAAAACTCAATTGACCTTTAGGTCAGAGGTCAGTTTGTTTCTGTAACATTTATATACGGTGGATTCATCCTGTGAAAATATAATTACCTGACATCAATCTTCTAACTCTATTCTATTCTAATCTCGATTTTCTTGAGGAATCGATTCTCTCTTTAGCTATAAAATGTCACAAAATGGTGAAAATGGCCATCACAAATTCCCAAATCGCAAGGCGATGTCTTCAATTACCTTGTTTTGTCTTACTAACAGTCCAAAACCCAAAGATATTGAATTTATTACCATATATGTTAAAGAAAGCCACAAGCTGGAGGCAGCAAAGACAGTCATGTTTACTGTTAGCGGTGGACTCCCATTCCCACATTGGATTCAAAATGTGGGTAACAATGCATGCAAAAAATCCAGCCAGGGCTGGGTAGAGTACTAAAATCTATAATCAAGTGAAAGTACAATTTACAACTGTCAAACTGTCATTCTGTCATTATGCTGTTACCACCATAATCACAGGCGTCGCCAAATCAACCTGTACTGAAAACTACAAAGTTAGGTCAAAGATCGTCTCCAGGCATGTTTTAAGATGTATATAAAACACAGAATTTTTAAGAATAATGTGTTCTGATAGGATTTTTTCTGTTCTCAGATCTTGTTTAAATCCTTAAAATTACATTTACTTCTCCCTCATTAAAATGTCCCGCGTCTGTGATTATTCAAATATGGTTGGTTTCAAAAGTTTAATGACTTCACAGCAGATGTCTCTTTCTTTACTGAAAGTCCATACTTAGTATTTGTATATTGGAGGTTTCAAGTTTGCACATCAAGCTTGTGTAGAATTGGCGTCCAAGCTATTTGTGATGTCACAAATCATGCTCATAGGCCCGCCTCTTTAAACCTGGATTTTCAATGAGCACAGAGAAACTTTCAACGTTTCAGCAGACGAATGTAAAAACTGCCTTCTACCGTCAAACATCATTCTGCACAGTGGAGCTCAACTATAGGAACAAGGACAAGTGGAGGGGGGACTTTAAGTTTTCAATAGCATCTATTCACTTTACCAGAGGGCATTTGTATGCGTTAGTAGAGAACATAGGTCTTACATAGCACCGCAGCCTGTATCGTCTTGGTGACCCCTGCTGCAAGGCAAACTAAACACTCCAGCACTGTAGCAGCAGGCCAGCCAGCATCTGAGGCCACACAGCCAGGCTGCATGAGTCACACAGTCCAGGGCGAACCAAAATGTGTAAAAACTTCACATTGGCAGATTAGTTTGTTTACATCCTGCGCTGGACGTGATTTGGCCAGGCTGACGCAAGACGCGGCCAAAAAGCCTGTCCTCTCTTTCCTCCCTATGACTCGATCCTTCTCAGCCTCTTTCCTTCTTTTTCCTCTCCTGCTTCCCTCTTTTCTTTCTTCCCTCCTCACCATCTCCACTTCATCGCTCCCACTCTCACCGCTGCCAAAAGCACATGACCATGAGGCAGAGTGAAGCGGAAAAATAAAGCAGCCCTGCCCTTGTAAAAAATTTAAATGAAGTAAAAAAATCAGACAAATTAATAACAACACGAAACAGATGGGGAAGTTGTATTTCCAGAATTAAACAAGACATTTGTAAAAAAACAAAAGACACTCCTTCGCCCCCACCCCCCCACCTTCAGCGGTTTGCCAAGTTATGAGCTCATACTTTGTAGGCCCTCTGCTGAATATCCATTCATAGCGTCAGCTCCAAGATGTCAGACTTTTATGACCCATTTCTCCTCTCGTTTATCTGCAGCAACAATTAGAGGCCTGCGAATTTAGTGCTGGAAATATGGAAGTGTTTTCCTAACTTGGAAGCAAACGCAGCGCGGCTCACGGTGTACTGGCGTGCGCAGGGACCGATTAAACTCCTCGTACTTCTTAAGACGTAGAAGAGGCTGGTATGAGTCGACGTGAGGCTGCGGCTTTGTGTGCAGGAGTGTGTGGGTGTCTTTCTCACCGAGCTATAGCGCAAGGTCATTCTTGGGTAACACACACACACACACACACACACACACACACACACACACACACACACACACACACACACACACACACACACACACACACACACACACACACACACACACACACACACTGTATCAGCCGTGGTTTTGAGGTCATGCCTGGCACCACTCTCTGAAATTCTTTACAGTGCTGAGGTCATATCTGCATCATGGCATACTGTTCAAGCTACTGCCTCTCTTCCTGCACCACCTTGAGGTCAAAGGTTTACCTCTTGCACTCCTTGGATTTGAAAAACCTGCTGTTTTCGTTCCCTCTCTGAGCTTTCTATGCTCCAAATCAAGAACTATGTCTAATTCCGTTGGTGAAACCCTTCCCAGATGTCACTGTTTTAGCTTGACACTCCTGCACTGTGGCAGAAATCCTGGGCTCTGAGGGGTGTGACAGCAGGCTTACAATGGACTGACAGCACCAAACAAAGCAACTGATGTCACCTTTTAAAGCCTCTGCACATCCACACAGGTGATGTGAGTTCTAGATAATTAGACTTGTGCTGAGGTTGGAGTTGAGTCAAGTGGTGACACCAAACTTCAGTGATAAAGGTGTAACTTATCCCACGCCCTGTCAGGTACAAAAACAAATCAGGGAGCTGTCAATCATATGTGTACATACCCACACAGTGCTGAGAAGAGGTCTTATCAGGTGAAAACACCTGTGTGAGGGAACAAAGATTGTGTGAACTGTTTAAACAGCACAGGTATCTTTATTGTTAAATTAAGGATTTATGCAGATTTTTCACAGATAGTGAGTGCCATTTTTTCATTTGTCTTTTCTGATGAGCTCTGATTCTGCCATTCAGTGCAATCTGGGCTATTGACGACAAGAACATTTGCCTTTACATCAACACAAAGCAAGACAGTGTAATTCTAATTGCCTGAATCAGGCCCAAACAGCCAAATCGTAATCTAATGCCTAGTCCACACGTACATAGGTTTCCCTTTTTTGTGCCTTTTGTTCATACACAAACACAGTTTTAGGTCACTGAAAGCAGAGTTTTTGCAGACCATGAACTCCTTCCAAGAAGATATTCACATGATCCGCTTGACAGGGAAAAGGACAAGTGGGAAAAGCCAGACATGGCCACAATAGTACTAATTCTAAAGTCGCTAACAGGATTTTTCCATGTTTACACATAAATGTACAGTTACTCTTCCACTATATTAAGGAACAGAGGCGTCAGAATGCATGAGGTCACTGCTACATAATCCAACACTTTGGAGGAGACGTGGTTGGACCTCTAGACCAATAATACCAATAATAGCTTTTTTCAGACTTCTGATAGGCCAACATGGCTTTAGGGTCAGGGTTATATCACAGCTTTGGCTCAGCATGCTTCTGACAGCGCTTGAGTTGTGTATGTTTTTGCAATTTTAGACTGAAGAAGGAAAAAATCCTGATACATATGGACTAGGCTTGAAGCTGGACCTCATGGTATGAGGTTATGGTTTGCTGTGGTAAAGGATGCAGAAGGATAATTTCACTAACTTAATGTTTTGTACTCCTCTACAGTAGTTGCCCACAGTGGAGATCATTCTGAGCACTCAACCATTTTGACTTTGTCAAACTATTTCTGCCCCATGAATTATTTTCATTACACTGTAGCTGGAAACTTGAGAACAAGAAGAGGAAATTGGCATTTCAGTGACCAGAACTCACTGTCACTTGCAACAAACATCAGCTAAATGTCATGAGTCACTTTAAACATAGAAGACCTTTGAAGTGAAGTGAAGGGCTTGATTTAACTGGACAAGAGAGGGTAGTAATTTGTTCATTTAATGTTCTCTGCATGGCATATTCTATGGATGATTCCTGACGGGTGTGACATAACGGAAATGTATTTGGCAGCTTTCCAGTTACCTTTGAGTGTATTTGGTTTACAGGGTCAGCATGCTGCAAACAGCCAAAAGGCTCATTTTAATCTGTTAATAACAAAGACGAGAACACAGTCACTGAAAGAGACACGAGCATGTGATTTTATGTATGTCCTGTTTTATCATATGTAGAATTTACAATACATAGCAATCTGCTATGTTTGTGTAATTTTGCATATAAGACATTTGCATGTTTAATCAAGTTTTCCCAGCTCAAACTGCCATCGCTTGTGAAACAATAAATAATGTGAGAGATGATAAATGGGCATGTAGGCCACCTCAGTTTGCATGTAGCTTCTTATGCATCAGAAACTGTCTCTATTTTACTCAATTCACTTTCACTATGACAGTGAGAGAGGTTTATGTCGATCAAAATTCCAACATATTTTAAGGACTAGTTCAACATTTTGGGGATTTCACTTGATTCACTTCCTTGCTGAGACTTAGCCAGCAGGCTGTTAGCTTAGCTTATCATAAAGAAAGACACAGGGGTAACCATGCCATTGAAGTTTCAGTCATTGTGATTGTGTTCCTTAATTTGAAAAAGTCATTAAGTTACTATTCTAGTTACTGCCAAAAGTAGTGGAAATACATTGACTTTGTAATGAGTTACTCCCAACACTGATGACGAACAAACTGATTCACTCAACAGTGAATTCGCTTGAAGTAAAATTTGCCATTTGTGAGTAAATCAGCAAGTTTTTCAGTTTCACTTCTACTACAACATATAATACAATATCATCAGCATACATCTGGACTCACCTCAGCACACTCTGATTGCTGACTATGCTAAAGTTTATGCTAGAATAAAGTGGTACTTTTTTGTATTAAGATAGCCTTAAATATATTGATATGGTTTCCACATAAATTTGACTACCTTTGGTCACCAAAAGTGACTGTTTTAAGCATACATTATGTATCAGTAACGCACCTCTGCTGTGCATCTACTTCAAATAGATTCATATATTACAATCAGTGCCACTCAAATGACATGGAATTGAACAAAACATTATGTCCCAAAGAGGCTGTTTTGGCAACTCGCTACAACAGCTACAGGGATTTCCAGGGGACTACTTTCTGTGCTTGTGCTTATACGTTAGTGAAAAGAACCAAAATTTCCTCGAGAAAAGACATGTGCTCGTACTTATGCGCAAATGTCAAATACAAAGTGTCCAATGTTGGCACTTTTGTATCCAGGTCAGCACAAAAAGTAATGATTTGTCTCCACCAAATTTGGTTAACATCTATTGAATATCCAGTGTGGAGGGTTCAGTGGCAAATAATGGTGAGTTTGCACACTGCAACCAACTGAAAACCCCTCGACTTCCCTTCCAAGCAGATAGGAAAAACTACAGTGGCCACCAAAAAAAATGCAAAAGGTGCTCCCCAAAGCCAGCGTTTGGTTTGTCCATTATGGGTCCCTGTAGACACAAATAAACCAGGACTGAAAATTGACTCAAAGGGGAAGAGATAAGATCCAAAAATGATGTATTTTAAGACAACAGCTATTTGTACTGCTTTTCAACACAGCATTATGTTAACACTGACTCATTTTGGCATGATGCCGTCATTTGACACATCTTGTCACAGAGTAAAGTGTACTTTGTCAAAGGGAGAACATCGGTGTGTTCAAATGTTTTCCAATCCTCTCTGATAGATTACAAAAGGCCCTGAGCTTACTTGTAATTCCTGCAAACACAGTCCAGTCAGTATGAGATATTAAAGGAATAAGCTCTCTCTCGCTCACTCTGTATTTGACTCCTACACACTGGTATCAACAGGAAAGAGGCAGCCAATGAAACTAATTGGGTGGTGTGTGTGTGTGTGTGTGTGTGTGTGTGTGTGTGTGTGTGTGTGTGTGTGTGTGTGTGTGTGTGTGTGTGTGTGTTTTATGAAAAGAACAGCCTGTGCTGTCCTGGGCTCCCTCCCACCGCTCTCTGACTGGCTGGCTCCTAAGTGGTCTGCTTTTCTTCTCTCTGCTGTGATTGGAGCCTTGAAAAGCCAATAACGAGGAGCTTTTCCCCCTCCCCCCCTACCCCCTTTTCCTCAGGACCTACCCTTGTTGTTTTCAACTTTAGAGGCAGAGCTGGGCTGAGACGATCCAGCACAGTCACAGCCTGCACTCTGGCACCGTGTCTGCACTCAAGATGGACACTGTGTACCGGATTTTAGTCCAACCACACACATGATATCATTTTATTGTAGCAAACATTAGTGGTAGAGTAGTAATTTATAGGAAAAAAGAGTTTGTAATGGCAAATTATGGGACTGTTGCAGAAGTGCTTTGGTAGACAGGCATTAAGTTGCTTTATGAGGGTATTTATTAGTGTTTAGGCTTCATAAAGTATAGTATAGTTACTGATCCTGTCAGTGCTGTCATCCCTGTCTGAAGATCACATGAAGCCTGTTTAATAACCTGTTTTCATCTCCATCAGGTCTTTGTGTAAGACTTTGTAATCACTATGATCAGTCTGCCACTTCACCTATGCACATCACTCTGAACTTTAAAAGTGTTTGTTAAGGGTGTTTGTGTGCTGTGCAATCAGAATAGTGAGCAGATGCATTAATCACACCAGCACTCCTTTTTAACAAATCAAACTGCAGAGTGAAGACAAGGAGAACCACAAAAATACACAGTATAGAAAATCCATTATTAGGCTCAGTTTTGCAACAGTTTATTTATCTTAAAAACAATAATGAAAATATATATTTACAAAAATGTCGCTTTGGGAAGCTATACATACACCCACAACAAAAAGCTCAACATAAATAAGTTAGTAGAATTTTTTCAGTGTTTTTTTTTTTTTTAGAAAAAAAAAAAAAGGCACACAGGTACACTTCAAAGTTTTACCAAATGAGGCAGTGTCACTTTGTTTTTCTGCCTTCAAAAAAAAAAAGGAAAAATTAACAATAGTGCAATTACATGTTCCACATGAATTCCACACCACAAATCTTTGATTCACATATTTGCATAAGTAGCCCTGTGATTTGAACATATCTTATCTATGTTAACCTGGACTACACCACTTATAACGAAGGGGGGGATGCGTGACCTGAAAGCCACTAAAATATGAACTTGTCTAATTTAAAAATAAAAGCTAATTCTTAGGATTATTAGCAAATACTGTTAAAATTTGGTTGGATATTGCTCAGCAGTTTAGCCACCCTCCCACCCCACCCCTCACCCTCAGAACAAAAAGGCACAAACTTTGGCAAAAACCCAGAAAAAAAGAAAGAAAGAAAGAAAAATGGGGGGGGGGACATTATTTGCATGTAAACTTTATCTGTCATGGCTGTTCCCAGTTAGATGGACCCTCAACTTACAGTGTGGCCATCTGGGCCTTCAAAAACAAGATATATAACACTGGGACAAATAAAGCCATAGAAGAAGAAAGACATTTTGTTTCCACATAACCCTGACTTCTGAAATCTGCATTTTTAACTTACATCAATTACCTGAATAAAGATACAATATGACCACTTTAACAAAATAATATTTCTCTGCTGGAAATTGCACTGCAACTTCCCGAGTCAAATTCACACACGTATTCAAATACATTTAACAAAAGGTATGAAAAGCATAATATGCTTTTTTTATGTGCTACATCTGAAACATAGGTAGTAGATAAAAAAAAAAATGAGCAAAAATCCATTTGCACACTGCTACATTGTCTGCTGCTTCTGAGGCAATTTAAATGAAATGAGTGCCAAAACTTGATAGTGTACATATTCAGTGCTTGTGCAGCCTCTCCTCCTCCCTTCTTCAGGAAAAGGCAGCTTTTATGTTTTCTCTCCCATCTGTCAGATGATGAGAAAGGCTACAGTATTCCACCAGCAACAGGTCTCCCCGCTCTGTGGGACATAAAGAGGAAACAGGCTGTTGAATGGTGCAATTGAAAAAGCAGTGGCTCATGCCTTGATACCAGTCGTGCAGACGCGCACGCACGCACGCACACGCACGCACGCACGCACGCACGCACACACACACACACACACACACACACACACACACACACACACACACACACACACACACACACAGCCATGGCATGAGTAGTTGTGAGAAATTAAAAAAAAAAAGTTTGAAGGGCAGGTGACGTGTTAGTACTCAGATGTGTGTTTACAGTTGTTTTCGTGCGTTACTGATGCTGATGATAAACAAGCACAAAAAAAACCTCTTCTGGCACCTAATATGAGCCGATCTTGAGTATTTTGCACAATGAAAACCTCTAAGTTATGATCAATTCACATTCATTAATAACAGTCGAATAGGGAGATCATGAGCTCTAACCTGGTAGTTTTTCACTGGACCTCCGCGCTGTTCTCAGGCCTGCCCGCTCTCTCCTCCGCGGCTCTCACCGCCTGCCCTGCCGCACCGCCCGACTGGTCTTCCTCATCATCATCATCATCATCATCTCCGTCGGTATGCGACCTTTTACTCGGACACTCGCTGGAGCAGGGACCTGGCAGACAAAGAGAGCGCGCAGAGAAAGTTGTCAGGAGGTTGGTGTGCGGAGCGGCACGTCCACTGGAAAAGACACCTGACATCCGCGGCGGAGACACCGAGAGCAAAACAACGCAATCAAGGAGAGTTTGGTCTCCTGAGCAAGTGTGTCATACACTGTCACCATCACTACCACCATGAGACTTTAACATCTGTACAGTCAGCTCTCAGCTTGCTCCCCTCTCGCGGGCTGTCTCCAGCACACCTCTGCCTGTTTGCAGGGTGATCGACCGATCGTAGCCTGCGGTTGAACCCCGTACACAACTGCTGCGTCGCGCCCCTGCACTGTGGCGCGGTGGCACCACGCAAACGCACTGCACTGCACGGCACCGCGCAACCAAAATGCGTGACAGCGGGAATAAGTGAAGGTAAATCACCTGAAGCTCCCGGATGTCTTTTCCTTGAGCCGTCTCTGTGCGGTTGGCGATCCGGCTGCCGCTCGCTGCTCCCCTCGGCACCCGGTCGGTTGTTATCACCGTGCGGGTCCACATCTCTCTGGCTCCCGTGAGGCGGTCTGGAATAAAACTCCGCTGCGTCACTGTCCTCCTGCCACTCGTAATTGCGCGGAGTGAGCGGTCTGTCGTTGACGGGATCGAAATTGTACTCCTCCATAAAATCCCGCACATCTTCCTGAATCGTAGCCGCCAAATACCTCCGTATCTCCTCTCGGTCAGGTGACCGTGAGCCGAAAAGGTTTCTGCGGACAGGAGGTCTGACGTTGTCCGGATGCCGCGCATCCACCCTCTCCAATGTCGGGCTCGCATTAGAAAGGCGAACATCTGACATTTTGTTGCACATACGACAAGGAAAAAAACTGACACAAATAACAACCGAACCCTTTCAAACTTCTATTTCCAAGCAGTATTCCTCTCAAAAGCAAAGTCACAGGAGTGATGCATGCATGCTCCGCGCGTATCATCCACAACGCGTAGGCGCAAAAATGGATTAAAGCGTCTCCAAAAGGCGCAGGGGGTTTAAGAAAGCCACTCCTGTCAAGTCCGTAGTAAAGCAGATGAAAACAACAAGTCAAGTCATAACAGCCAACATGGCGTTAGAGGGAGGTTTGAGTGAAGAAGGAAAGTTGACATCAAGGACTATTTAAACAGAGAAGGCGATTCATTGGTCTGCGCGCTAGGACCGCCCACAGAGCGCTCTTAAAGTCGAACAGGGGCAACAACACTGAGCTGGATAGGATCAACTCTCCACATGTGAATATGGCCTAATTCATCTGTTTGATTAGACAAATACGTAGGAAGCAGCCAAAGGAAGGTAGTTGTAGAGGGTGTGATCATGTTTCGTCTCTCCATTAGCACCTGATGTATCACATCAGGCATCAGCTCGGACACTTAACCGAACACCCAAAGAGCAAAGATATCATTTGACCTCATTAACGGTCATTTGTATGCTGTGTTCATGCACTGCAAGATGACCTGGCTATAACCTGATAAGAGAGCAGCATTGGGAACAGTCCTCTCCCTGCAGGTCTAAGGTCTCCCCTCCAGACTGGTAATACTATCACAGCAATCAATCATCAAATGATCGTATGAATGCTGAAAGATATTACTGCCTCATTTGATTTGCTGTCGCATAAACTGCTTAGGCACACTTGATGCAATCAGTGTAAATCCATTCAGTTACAGCTTTGAGGTTATTGCAGGACAATGAGGCACTCAAATTAGGTTTTCTGCAGGAAAACAACAAGAAAATAACCACAAATCTGGCTCCTGGCAAATGATGACATCAGCTCCGGAGCAGAGAGGCCCTCCGTCATCGTTGGCTCGGTGCCTATCGCTGTCAGACTTTGCCACTGATGCCACAGGGTTGGTTTGCGTGCTTGACTGGTTGTAATTGCCTGTGTGTGCTTGGTATTTAAACACCAAGGAAACAGAGAGTGGTGCAGGTTAAAAAAAAACCTTTGCGTGAGCTTCTCAGTTTGCATCTTAAAAATTCCTGACTCAAGAAAAATACTTGATATTCTGTCCATCCCAGAGCTGCGCAGAGCTCCTGCGGCGACGGAGCGAATGCATCAGCGCTCCTTGCGCACAGGAGTTGTCAACGTGCGAGTGTCGCTCTGCATTCCTCTGCAGCATTTGCCAGTTTAAAAAAAAAAAAAAAATCACTGGGCCTGCCTTTGAGGCCATGCTGTTTCAATTAATCCTTGAGAAGCGTCAAACATCTCGTGATGAACACAGCGAGGCCGTCTGTTATATCGATGTTACCGTCGGGATCACACTTAATCCATAATGTGTTTATGCTGCTGCGAACTGTGTCCCGTGTTGTACAGAGTGATCCCTGAGATGAAAACAGATTTTGATCAAGCTGATTACGACGGGCGGCTGAGAAACGAGGCAAGAGGACATTTTGTCTGGGTCACGCGCACATAACCAATTCTGTAAGGGCACTTTTTTTTCGTCTTTGCTTATTAGGAAATATTAGGGCTAATTAAAGCCTCAGAGGAAAACACGGCTAAATGTAACTGAGTGGGATGATGCAACTGTACACACATGGATTATGATCCAAAACCACAGGGAGAGATCGCTACATGTGCCTTTTTATAGTTTAAGATAACACAGAATAAACTTTTTTTTGTGACTCCACAGCAGCCTCCGACCTGGATGCAGAAATGAGAGGGCTAACAGTGATGCACTCTTAAAAAGGAGGTGTCACCATCGACACCAACATGTGTCTACAGTTAGGGAATTAGTCATAGAAAACTTACTGTTACCATGTGTTCCTGAAAAGTAATAAAACCGCGTTTGCTCATAAAGAGGCACATAAAAACATTGTGCAACAGGCATCATTCATCAAGTACAAAGAGAAAACTGTATGACTTATTAATTTCTTTGTATTGCGAGGACACTGGAAACATGAATGTGGTTTTTTAATCTGCCTAGCGACTGATCTTGGGGAATGCAATTACTTCCACATCTTTTTTTTTTTTTTTTTTGAGCAGTGCATAGTTCTAATAATATAACGTGTTGAGCAGTGTGTAAAAGCCCAGAATCGTTGGTGAATTGGTCTGAACAAGAAGATTATTAGCAATATTTTTTTTGTTGTTGTTGTTGTTCAGAGCAACTGCGGGGCAACTGTGCACATACAATACATGACATCAGAGTTTAAACTGGGAGCCAGTTTTAATTGAATCAAACCAGCAGGTCTGAGCCTGCAACCACAATCCCACAGGGGTCCAGCTACACTAATCACACCCGCTGCTTGCTTCAATAAAACTCTCTAGAAACAAATAAACAAATAACACCCTGTAGGCTCATGCAGCACCTTACCTTTACTGGCCACAAGCATAAAGGTATTTTTCTCATGTATGGTGTTAAAGTCCCACCCACACAATAAGCACCCAGAGCCATGCTAATACATTATAGGATGTTTGGATTTTTTGATGTTTAAGCCGTTTGGTCCAGTGTGGGTCCAGCACCCTGACACACAGGCCTCTGTATATGACCAGTCAGACATTCCTCTCCCCTCGGTGAGCAGGTCGTGGACCTCTTGTCCGGCATCATGAGACGGCATCCTTGGAGCTCTGCTTCTTCTTGGCCAGCTCGGCCCGAATCTGATGTGGGAACTGGTCCAGGTGCTTGTTCACGCACTGCATGCAGAACCTCTTGGTGTAGAAAAGACTGCAGTCCTGAGGGGAGAGAAAGCACCAGTCAGGCATCAATGCTCCTGTTTCATATAAACACTGGACTTTCATTGCTTGTTTACTATTTGTGAAAATGGATTAAGTCATTTCAAGGGCATCACTGCCTTGAAGCTCACTCTACACATATATATGCCACATGATTACAGAGTCATCTGAGGAAAACACCAAACTACATAAAGATCATGCCAAGTGGAAAACTGTCACAGGAGCACAGATCGGCTTTCAAATGCACTTTTAAATGATGATCATGCTCCCAGATTATTTTATATCTGTCCCAAAATATTACAGATGCATGCATGATTTTCAGATGCATTTAGAGAGCAGGAGCACACACAAACGTTGTGTTTTTATCACTTGTGGGGACATTACATAGACTTACATTCATTTCCTGGAGCCTTACCCACCATAACCATAACCACTATCTGTCTATTCCTAACCCTATACCTTACCTAACCTTACCTAACCTGTAACCCTATCCTCAGTCTGCACCTTCAAAATTAATGATTTACATTAAGGGGACCTACATTTTGTCCCCATAAGGAAGGTGAGTCCCCACAATGTGACTGTGTAAACAGATTTTTGTCCCCCACAACGTGATAAATACCAGGTCTCTCTCTCTCTCTCTCTCTCTCTCTCTCACACACACACACACACACACACACAGAGCGAGATCGAGAGAGAGCGTCTGCCTCTGCTACACGCACCATACTCTTATCAGGGCTCCTGTCATTTGCCCCTGAAGGAGCATGCCAGGATTTGCACACCAGGCATTTATCATTTGATAAACCGAATTATATGATCACATATTTATTCTGTCACAAAAGCAGAGCTTAGCAATTCAATCATGGGACATCTTACCGAGCCAGCACACACTGGCATGCTGCAGAGGCTGCAAGTGGAGCCCAAAACCAGGAACTTTTCCTTGTCCGGACTGAAAGGGTCCTTGGTCACGAAACACTCCTCAAGCAACCTGAGGCACACACGCCGAATTATATCTTAGTTTTTGGTTCACAGACGCGTGTTTCGTGGCAGATATCGCTACAAATGCAAATTCTTTCTCAACGTTGCTGCTAACAACATTAGCTTTAGCTTAGCTCGCGTTAGCTCCAGAGCGCTAAAGGAGCATTTTGCTTCATGTCCACTTACACAATGGCTCTGGTGTTTGGTGGTTTCTGGCCGTAGTAAGTAAAAGGGCTGCTTAAATCACACAATTGGCAAGTAAATGTTTTTTCAGGGGGTTCACTTGTAGCGTGCTCCATCGTTCGGAGAGGGCAAAGTTAGTTCCTGGTTCTCCCATCGGTGCAACCACATTGTTTCATGAAGTTTTACCGCCACCTACTGGACTGGGGGAGCAGAGTAACGACTCCGTGTGGAGTACAGTTTTAAATGATACAGTAATTATAGTTATTTCATTACAAACATACAGACTTGGGGGATTCTAGCTTTGCCATCCGTTTTTTTTAAAATAATACTTTTTATTACAGCAAATACATCAACAGTGTCATTAAAGGAAAAGCACAGATGTAAGTAATATCATTACTGTCTTTGTAGGACACAAGATAGAACAAAGCTGTAATTAACATGACTGGTTCCACTTGTCGTTCTCTTGCTATGAAGACTCAAAATGTCTGCAGTGAAAATGGCCTATTAGTGTATTTGTCTGAACAGTGGGGTCTGAATCAGATGATTAGATAATATTGGCATTAAGCAGGTAAATAAGTCCAGGCATTACAAATAAAACTAAGTTAAATATATTAGTTTATTTGAGACTACCACATGACATGATTCTTTTTATTAGAACAGCAAAAGATTTTTTTCTGTACACTGCAGAGCATGATAAAAAATAGAGAATGACAACAATGACACTACATTGGGAGGGGAAATCTCATTGCAGCAAATGAGGCATTCAGCTCCTCTCTCTTTGAGGCCTGATTTACTGTCTGCACATCCACACATCCCTTTCACAGCGCTCACCACATTCTTGTTATATTTACAAAATATAACTAAAACCATCTTAACAGATTATTGTGTTTGTGGTCAAAATATTCAATACCAGCCAATGTAGTTTTATCCTGAAACGAGGTTGTCTTGACGGCAGGATTTGTACAAAACATTCTGTCCCCAGGAAAACGGATCAGAGAAAATAGGTTAGGTGAGCTATGATGAAGGATTCAAATAAATACACAACATGTGAAATTACAGTATTTTCAAATGACGGTTGTATCTAGTAGAAGTAAGGCTTCTTTCAGTTCACTGCCTACTTAAAATTCCTGATTTATGGTTTAATATGTGACAACATTCCCTGGTCCAGCACTAAATTGTTACACATGGTTAAAAAGGCATGAGGTGTGGTCAAAGGAGAGGTAACATGAGCTCAGGCAGACATTATGGCACTTGGTGAATACTGATGCAGATGTTTCTTCAACTAGTAACATCAAAATGATCCAGGGAGATCAATAAGGCACTAGCACATGATAAAAGGACACAGCAATGGCATTAACCAAATCCAAATGGCTTTTAAAAGAACATCATATTCACTAAATATCCAAAATATTAGGAACACGTCTGGTATTGAGTTGCCTCAAAGGTTAAAAATGTTACAACTTCTCTAACGTGTCCGCTTCTCCAGACACCTGTTCGACTTATTGCTCGCTGAAAAAAATTATTATTTAGTGTCAGTGCATGCATGACTGCCACAGTCATGTATCTTTACTATGTGTATGCCCATTTTTTAATGTTATGCACATTTGCATTGCAGACTTGTGTTTGTCTGTAGAGTAAAAGCTGGCAACCAGGACCCAAATCATAGCAGACGGGCTCTTAAATTCAAAAGCATTATCATTGAAATATCTCTACATCTATGGCCTAAGATCAAAAAGTTTCCCACTGTGTCCCCCTTTGAATGGAGGCAGTCACACCAACTACTAGAGCTGACTTTCTCCCTATTTCACTTGTTTTGTTCCAGTAGAAAGTCACACAATCTCTATGCAACCTCTGCAGATCACAGCAGTGTGCATCCACAAAAGCTACACAATAAGCTACTAACAGTACATCGATATGCACAATACTCTCAGTAAGTATTTATGTGCACCCTGTTTTCAGTGGCATACATCAGTATTTTAACACATCTCCCTGCTCAGGAACGCGTCCTGTCTTCTCAGTACATGTCCCTGTATATCTCTTGCAGGAGCGGATGCAGTGAGGTGTCCTCCATTTTCTTGATTTCCTGGACCAGCTGAGCATGCTCGGTGACCAGCTCCCGGAGGTCGGCCAGTTTCTGCAGCAGTCTGGGGAAGAGGAAACTGTTGTCGGGGTGGTTGGCCAGCAGGTGGAGCCGCAGTGCCTGAACAATGCTTTCCTGCAGCTGTTCCACCAGAGCCACATCCACCAGGCCTGGGCGATCTGGAGGGATCAGACAGAGGGAGAAAGAAGACGGAGGACTCTTGTGCACTTTTAAATATAATTAAATAGAATTTTGCATTTGATGGCGGTCACCTCCACAGCAGATGATGGCAGCCACAAACAGGGCCAGGTCAGTGTCGTCCAGCTCCAGGGAGTTGAAGCGCGTAGCAAACTGGAATTTGGGCTCCATCATGTCGCTAAATGGCCGCCGGAGGCTTTTGAGGAACTCTCGGGTGATGAAGCCTCCACCGCGAGCCACCAGGACGCCGTCTTTGTTCATGCCGGAGGCCAGGAGGGTGAAGAGGGCTTCATACACTCCGTACTTCAACAGAGTCACCTAAACAGGCAGGTAGGAAGGTTACAGCTCATATGACTCAGATTTAATTCAAGCTCAGGAAGTAGCAGTGAAATGATGGGTTCAGCATCGTAAAACCCACCTGATCATTCAGATCCAGACTCAGGAAACCCGGCACCGCCTTGGCGAACTCCGTCAGCTCTGTGACCGTCTCCACTGAGGTACTCTGGCAGCAGTGGAAGAGCCTTGCTTCAGCCTCCCTCTGCTGGAGCTCCCCACACCCCACAGCCGGATCCACCTCCCTCTCTTGAAGGCCGCTCTCGGGCTCCAGATCGTCACCGATTAGCATATGGGCTGCCAACGTCCTCTCTGCCAGCTGGAACGTCTCCATATCATGAATGATGAAAGGCTGCTGAGAAGAGGATGTCGGTAGGTGAGGATACAGAATAAAGAATATGCTCAGACGTCTGTCCTTCGCTTTATTTTTTTCCTCGTACCGGCTTGCTGGTCTTTCCGCTGAGTATGAGCCGGGCTTTCGCCTTGTTCATGCTGAAGTTCTTCATGTAGGCCTCGTGGATCTGCTTGACCAGAATCTTGTGGTCTGCCAGCATGGGGCTCGCCTTCTCTTTCTCCACCATCTTGCTTTCTGCTTTTAGCTTTAGCTTCTCCGCCTGAGGCATTCGCCCAAACCGGATGGCTGGTGCGCAAAAACGTTCGTCATTAGCAGCGGCTAAATGGTAGGTGTTATTTTGCAACGAGATTACATACAGAGACGTTTGGCTGCAGCGAACATGCACGCACGCACGCACGCACGCACACACACACACACACACACACACACACACAAACACAAACATTCACCCAATTCGACATTCTTTCCTCCCCTCTGAGGACAACATGTCCTCCTCTCAGGTTTCTTCCACTGTTCTGTCTGCAGTGGGAGGCCATCGTAACAAACCCGATGACCCCCCCTCAGCAGTCAGTGCAGATGACAGGCCAGATGTGGCACTATATGGAACTGTGTTTTCTCAATGTCAAGCAGGCTCCGGCAGGACATTGTTCTATAAAAACCCAGTCAATGGAAAGCACAATGAACTGGAGCCAAATCACAGAAGGAGCTCTGCTGTTGTTGTAAAGAACACCTACTACTGTGATGTCAACTGAGGACAGTGTGTGTGAGCTTTATGTAACTGCATGCTTACTTTAATTAGCCAACTTTAGCTTTATATTGCAGTTACAACTGAGGTTAGCAAGTCCACTTACTGACTCTGACCTACTTGTACTAATGTTACACTACAGTCCTATTCACCATCATCCTGTAACTGTCACTTATGTTTGTTATTTGGCAAAAGTTACTCAGTTCAGCTTCAAGCAATTCCTACCATTGTGGGACATGCCCACGGAGAGGCACTTGTGGAATCGGCAGTACTGGCACTTGTTGCGGCTCTTCTTTTGGATTTTGCAGTGACGTTCACACTTGTCATAGTCCAGCTTTAGCCTGATGGTCCTCCTGAAGAACCCCTGGTGGAGAGAGTGACAAGCATTGTAGCTATCAGCTTCATTTCCAGCTCCGATTACAGATCATATGGAAACGTTTCCGTCTGCAGCCTCAGGTGGATCAGGATCAGGTGGATCTCACGTGCGCTGCAGAGGCAAGATATTGTCACACTGACGCTAAATGCCTTTACAATGAGGTGGTTTTCATTCTTTTCTATGCTTTGTATGTGTTATTAATGGTTTGTTAACGCTTGATTTCATCTGTAAATGATCTTAGAAATGCTGCGTCTAAAGTGCCCTAAAGACCAGGAAGTCCAGGAATGCAAATTTCTGTCATTTCTAATCATAAACAGGTTATTTTTTTATCCTTAGGACAACAGGAGGATTACAAGAGACAGGAAATCTGATCACAAAGGTCATCATCACTCAGTAAAGCTATTCATCTGATGATACACCATATGTCTGCAGCACCCTATAATACTGTGTGCATTTTGTACATTAAGAGCCAGGTGGGACCGGTGTTATATTACATTTTGGATTAGACTGTACTGTGCAATTACATCTATATTTTAAGAGGGATATGCTTTAAGGTGGGCTCTGACCTTTCTGAGGAAGAGCCCTGATTGGACAACACATCCTGCAGCCCTCCAACACACACTGAGAGATCATAGCAGGGGGCCCACGCGTGCTAACAGATGTCACACATGTGCCAGAACTTATGATTTTACGTATGCTCACACACACCGACGTGCATCGCTGAAATTTCAATCAGGACATTCCTCATCCCTCAATGTCAAGAAGGGAAGAAGGACTTTCTGGCAACGTATCTGGAGCCACGCGGTCACGCAATACATCGGCCGTCGTCTCACAGAAGGTCTTTTCTGCCCTTATGTTGTTATTAAGAGTTATTACTTGTCACACACACACACGCTTTTTTTTTTTTTTTGAAACCACAAAAAAAGTTGCTTTTCGGGGAGAAATGCGAAGGTCCGGGCATTTAATGTTGTGACATGTGACAGTCATCATAAACGCATTACGAAACAACAGAACCGCACGGGGAGGAAAAAAACAGATGTGTGTGTTTATAGCATGCATGTCTTTGCATGCCTGTGTATGAGTGTGCAGACGCAACCAGAGGCCAGTGTTTTGCTCTGACATATAGCTGTGAGAGGTGAATAACAAGGGCTTGTGCAATGTTTCCTTAAGGGCAAACGTCTGTTAGCAAAACAGAGAGAAAAGGTTTAATTTAGACATTTTTGTGGCACACTAAACTCACCTCCACCTATTGAGCGGGAAGAGGAGCTGCAATTAACCTTTCCATTACTGAACGCCTTCTCTGACTGCGCTGACTGTCCCGCTGCTCCGCACAGACTTAAGCCCTCACACCACAGCATCGCAGCACATTCCATTCACATTCCCACCACGAAGCGCTCGTCTCTTAAAGCGAGGTGTTGAAAACGCTATGCAGAGCCTGTCCAGCATGGCAAGCGCGAACTGTGACTGCTCCATATCACAAGCCAGACTTTTCCATGATGGCGCAATAGGATCCGCTGGAGAATTAAGGAACAGAGTGCGGTCAAAATAAGCCTTTCACATGTGCAGCGGCTCATCATGTCATTGCTGCGGCACACAGGCACGAGGGCTGACAGGATGAGCGTTATTTGTGTTGATTCTGATGAATGAGATGTTGGTCGTAAACCAGAGCCCTGCAGGAAAATGGCCAGTTTAGCGGCGCTCAAAAAACACACAGATGTGCATTGTGAAACTGACAGGACGTTCTGCAAAACTTAGAAAGAGAAATGACAATTGGGAAACGTTAGCCTCCCGGTCGTGTCAATCTCAGCTGTCTTCTCTAGATTAGAGTGGAAGCGGAGGCGCGCTGCCAGTCCAGAGAAGTGGAAAAACTGATTGTCTCCAGCAGGGGAAGAGAAGTAATAATAGAAGACGCAGAAAGAGCAGAACACCTATGGCAAGTGAAACAACTCCGTCTGGATTACTTGATCGTTATGTAGTTGTAGCATAAAAAAACACAGATGAGCTGCGGCTGATGGGAGGACACTAAAGCGGGCAAGGTCAGAAGTTCAAAGGTCGTGCAAAAATAGCAGACAAAGGCCTGGATTAGCCGCAACAATGTGCCACCAGCTTAGAGAGGTATGAGACTATGACAAGCTCACATGACTTAACAATGTCGCGATGATCTTTGAAGCTTTTAACACAGAATCGATCGCTGAGCTCAGCGTCACTGCTCCTAATGACATTTCTCTACTCGGCCTGAAGGAGCTACTTTTATGATGATCTTTATGATGAGACCTTTAAAAAAAGCCGTCTCATCGTTACATCACAAAGTGGACTCCATAGGAAGTTAATATTTAATATTAAGCCAGCAGCAGCTCTGTGTGTACAAATGTGTGTATTAACGTCACTCAGTTGGGCTCCGTGCCAAGCAGGGCAGAAGTCAGTCAAGGCCACTATATCCCCCACCTCACATGACCCGGCTGCTCCTCTCAGAAACTTTCCACTGGCCTCTAGGTCAGGTGCTTCTGCATGCCAAGCTTTGTATGTGTTTGGGTAAGCGCGCGTGTGTTTGTGTGGGCATGTATGTGCATGCGTACCCATGAGTGTGTGTGTTTGTGTGGTGTTTTTCCCCTTTGATACAGTTGCGCAGCTACATGCAGGGACAACATGTACCTTTAAGGCTCATGTTGAACAGGTTTGTGTATGTCTTCATGTTTTCATTTCTATCTTTGTGTGGCCTTTATGTCCTTTGATCTGTACAGTGTGTCAGTACATGCATACATATGTACTCTACACCCGCTTCAGTCCAACACGTCTCACCTTGCAGCCCTCACAGGCATGCACGCCGTAGTGGAAGCCTGAAGCCTTGTCTGAGCACACCCGGCACTCCAGGCTGAGGGGGGTGAAGCTCTCCTCTGGGTCAGGTGCTGCAGCACACACCCCCGATGACGGGCTGGAGGCTGGGGTCAACGTGTCTGCAGCACACAACAAGGCAGAAAGGGGACGACAGCGGGTGATTTCAAGGAGGTTCCCTTTGAACACATTCAATCCAAACATGACATGTCCAGTTTTTGGAAAAATGTGACACCTACTTGGAAAAAAAAAGATTCAAAGAACAGTTATTTAGGCTACAAAGGAGAGCAGGAAATACTCTTTTTTTCGTTGACAGAAACTATTTCACATTGTACACTGAGGACACCTGTTTGTCTGCCTTAGTTAAGTGTCTCCTGCAGACTGCGAGGCCTTTTAGTTGCTGAGTCTCCATTAAATTGCAGAAGGCATAGGTCATTTGTTGAAGAGCTGCTCAAGACAAAATCATGGAGGAGATACAAAGAGAAAGGTTGTATCTGATCTTCTGTGATCAGACACACAGTGGTTTACATGGACCTCTTTAGTGCATTTACATACGGGACAATGGAGCCAAAAGGTCAGAAGGTCGGAGCTGTAATGATCCACATGACCTGTCAGCAGCAGCAGCTCAAGAATGAGATAAAAAATAAACCCTGACGTGCTTTAAAAGCAGCCAGGAACCTCCTTCCAGCCTCGAGACCACTGTGCTACTCACCCAGCATGATGGAGCTCTCAGACCCCGAGCCAGTGCTCGGGTACTCTGGGAAATCAAATCCCAGAGTGTCGTCTCCTATGGACTGGGAGATGTCACGAAGATCGTCCATCAGGTCTCCACACAGCGGACTGTCCAGCAGGGAATCCCCCAGCGGGGACGGCGGGCTGAAGAGGTCCCCCGCCATGGTGGAGATCGAACCAAACCCGGGAGGAAGAACCCCTCACTCACCAGACTGTGACAGGAGGGGGGAGAGAGAGCAAAGAGGAGGCCTGAGGCAGGATTTTTTTAGTTTGCAGTGCTTCAAATCACTGAGCAGGACGGGATATTTTTGCGTGAAAATCATATAACAGGGAATTCATTTCATGTCTTCTCATCTCCTTTACAATAATCATCCATATTGTCCGTTCCTTAGTGTGGACCAGGAAGAGCATGCTTTCGGAAAATGATGCTGTGTGGCACAAAAGTCCCTGCTGGAGTTTACTAGTGTTTAATGGGGCCATCAATTCACAGGGGAAGAGCCCGGGTGATCAGTATAGCAGCTCCTTTATTTTCCTCAGTTTGATTTATTGTGGTGTGCTTTGTGAATTTTGGGGTTATTATCTCCCATTTATCTCACCAGGACATAAATGAATGCATAAAAAGCCACTAAGGCCAAAAGCTGACATTTTAAAGAAATTGTCAAGGAGCTAATGGATAGTTTTTTCATTAAAAAACCCGCATGCTCCTGCTTTTCTACGTGTGAGCACCTGGAGTATGCACTTTTGCACACGTTGAAAGATTTCGACCCTTTTTCTTCAAGAGCGCCGGCAGAGAGCACATCTATCTTTTTGGACTCGGTAGCTCAGAGGGGCCTTTTCCCCGCAGAAGGACGGCGGCTCGCAAAACTGACCTGGTTACAGCCGTATCACGTGTAACATAAAGCATCACAGACTGTTTACCGCAGCTCTGTTTAGCAGTATAATTTGCAGCTGCTGCCATCAGAGGTGAGTCCTCCATGTGATGGTGATTGTTTAATAAGTGAACCATGAGCACTGAGTCAACATTAGCATGCTATTTCACCTGCATCTTTCACTGATTAAATTCCAACATGTCCAGACGAAGTACACCACCACTCATGTGATACAACGCTTCAACTCTGGGTTATTGACCCACTTTGATGCTCCAGAGACTTTAAAGAGACTCACACCGCTCATCATACACTGGTGTTTTCACTGTAGGGATAGCTTTGCATGTATGGACGCACAGCTGTAAGTCTACGTCTGTGGCTGTGTGTCCTCTCGGAGTGGATCTCTAAGTATGTGAGACTGGTGGAGCTCCCAGCTGCTCACAGCAGGGTACAGGACATCTGCTTGAGCCATCGTCCCAGCACCATGGTCAACGCTCACGACGCTTCCAGTAATTCATGGCGGCAGATGTTAAGAGTTGATGTTCGATTGACCGCAGAATGATCGGCTAATCAGATGACAGCACTACAAAGCATGAAGTCTGTAAAACCTCTATGATGTGACCATGAGCACAGACATTGTAGGATGTAGGATTCTCTCTGCTCCGTCCAGACAGGATATCTAATATACGGAGAGATTTGGCTGTGGGGCCATCGCAGAGCGCGGTGCAAAATCTCAGTTTACACAGCTGCATGCATCTGTAAGCCGAGCGCAGAAGAAACATCACCAATATGAGATTGTGTAACTTTCACTGCTGAGACTAACGGCTGAACGTGGCAGGCAGGTAAAACGCTATCTTTATCTGTCCGGGTCGAAAACGTGCACTCTGTCAACTCTGATTTATTAAGGCAGACAGCAAGGGCATGATTGATCAAGCCTGTTCTTGTTTGTTGCCTTTGGGTTGCAGTATGTCAAAGGACAGGTCCTGACAGCACGCCAAAGTGAGTGTTGTGCAAGGATCTGCGAGCGTGAGTAGAACTACATCGGCTTGTACCTTCAAAATACTGTGGAGTGCGCGGTGAGGACAGTGCAGACTGAGGTAGCTGGTGACTAACTGTTGTCAAACTGGTCTGTCGAGCTGCTTTAACACACAACATGTGCCCTCGCACAACCTTATGTCCCTTAAAGATTTCTCCATCAAAGCGACGATGAGGCAGACGCGTTTTCCTCCGCGACACAATGAACGGCGCTCGGACCTCGGTGCACTGAGTTCACCTTAAACGTAAGCCTTCTTTTCCCCTGAATCTCAGGCCAGCGCACGTCTTTTCCTGCGCTGCGGTTGTGCTGCGAAACAAAATATGCAGCATCCAATCACGACACAAACCCACAACCTACTTCCATTCCTGTTTTTGTTACGATTGTGCAGTGTGCATCTGACTTTTGTGTGTTCAGATCTGCTCTGAAAACAAGTCTGCAGCTATTCTGAGCCTCGTTCAAGAAAGTTTCTAGTGAAAATGGCAAAAGTTTTAGAGGTTCCAGGTTCTTTAATGTGAGGATTTGCTGGTTTTCTTTCATTAAATTTAATATTTTGGGCATTTAAACTGTTTGCTGATCATATATTTTGCTCTAGGATTGTGTGATGGGCATTTTCCACTGTTTTTTGATATTTAATAGACCAAATAATCCATCCATCCATCCATTTTCTATGCCGCTTATCCCTTTCGGGGTCGCAGGGGGCCGGAGCCTATCTCGGCGGTCAACGGGTGGGAGGCGGGGTACCTGGACCTGGAATTTAGAGTCACCAAACAACCTAATGAGCATGTTTTTAGTCTGTGGGAGGAAGCCGGAGTGCCCGGAGAGAACCCACGCATGCACGGGAAGAACATGCAAACTTGACACAGAAAGGCCCGACCCGGGAATCGAACCTGCGACCTTCTTGCTGTGAGGCACGCGCACTACCTGCTGTGCCACCGTGCAGCCCTAGACCAAATAATCAATGGATTCAATTAACATAAAGATTTAACTGGTGATTTAGTTGATGGTGACAGCTTCAGTCTGTTTCTTTCATATAATATAGCCTTTCTGGGTCAGCGTGTTGACATACCTTATCTAAAATGTGTCAACAACTGCTTCTTAAATGGGCTCAAATGACTTTATTTCCCCTTTCATAGATTCCCGTGGCCCAGCCCATGTTTCCCCCATCACCTCAAAGGACATTGTGTTTTAAAATCCCAGAGGAACTCTAATCCCAGACAGAGGGCCGCTATCTTTAGGTCACAGGGGAAGAGGAAACAGGAGCTGCACTCAGCAAAGCACGTTAGCAGATGACAGCGAGGATACAACAATCCGGAGAAACTCCAAGACTTTGCATTGCAGGGCAGCTGGCTATAGATGCTCTTGCGTTTGTTGTCACCTGTCGTTTACAATCCAAGACTTGCCTAATGTGTGAAGCGCTTGCTCGGGGCAAAAACCAGCTGTCTCCCATTTGTCAGTGAATCGGGATTTGATCTCTCCCCAACAAGGTCGTCCATGTGCCACCAAAAACCAGGTGCACGCGAAGTCCCCCTACCAGCTCCCACAGTTTAACTGAAACAAGTTCTGCTTTTGCATACTGTCAAGTTTGCCTGTCACTACCTGGTGGCATTGCAGCTGCACAGACAAGGAAACAGAAATCAAATGCGGAGGTGAAAGGGGAATTTAAGGCAGATAAACAAACATGTTTTTTTTTCTCTCAGCAGCATGATGTGGGGTGTGTGGTTTATCACCAAAACAGGTGAGAGCTGCGCAGGAAATTCAAGTTGGGCGCAATATATAATAATATACGGAGAACAGTAAACGCAACACGGTCAAATCAAAAGCCATTATCACTAATGTTTTCTCACAGGAGGGATCAACATCACTTCTTACTCATGCACAACAAACGTGAGTTAAAAACAGCCCATTGAGGTTAATAATCAGAGTTACATAACAGCACAGTCTGGAAAGAAAGCTCATGAATTACCTCAGAGGCTGCTATCCGCAGCATTTCCGCACGCTGTCACCGGGATGGACGGCCGTCTGTTACCGGAGCAGGGAAGTGTTTTGATCCCGGGACCCTCCGACACACTGATCCAGCTCGGCTTTGAAGCGTCGCCTCCGTGCTCGCCGTCGGCCCCGCGCTCATCCTGGCCCACAGGAAGTAACGTAGCGACGGACGGCGACAAGACGCACACACCCCCCTGACACACCTATGGTTTCGACCAATGGACGTGCGGGGTTCTGAGAGCGTGACCGCCCTTTTAGCAGGACACAATCACTTCCTGGTGGCGCGACATGTCATGGGTCGGCGTGGATGTTTGAGGGCGACGTGTAACGAGCTGTCGGCGACGTTGTCTCCGTAATAAAATGCAGGGTGTCAGTAAACGCAACACGGTCAAATCAATGTCAGCTGATCGTCTAATAAAGCATTAACAATGGAGTGAGTCACTGTAAATCACTTATGTAATAAAAGGTCAATAGCGTCATTTACTATAATAAAAAAATACCGTCATTTATAATAAAATGGCCATAAAACATTACACATTAATGACTCGATTACGATTTTGTACACCTACTCTGGCCACAGTCTGTGTTGCGGATGATAGATGAGTAGTAAATTTGAGTTTCTTGTCACTTTTTATCTCTACTTCATAACATTCAGAGGGAAACATTGCACATTTTACTCGACTACATTTATTCACCACCTACACCAGCAAAATGCCACCGACTCATTCATGTATCAGTAATAATAACATAAAATATTACAGGATAACTCATTCTTCTGAATGATACTTAGGCGACATTTTCTATGCAGGGATTTTAAATGTAAGGGAGTGTTTTTAGGTTGCAGTACGGATACTTTTACTTACTAGAAAACTGCATATACTGTATGTCTTATACGCTATTGTAAATTAATAACAATAATAATCTTGTGCTCTTAATCAAAAAATAGATTTTACTATATATTGAATTAAAATACGCATTTTAGTACGTGTAAAACAATATATGTATTATGTGTAACAGGTCTTACTGTAATGTGCAGCAATGGAGTGTGAGTAGGTGAAGGGGAAGGTGCGGTCCTGGCCTTTGCTTGTAACTCCTGATTTGATCTTTATGGGACAAGCAGTAAAACAGACAATATAACCAGAGCACACTGATAGTGCTCATTGTGCAATGCAACAGCCAAGGAGCCACACCATGTTGTCCTGTTAGTAGACCAATTAGAAGACTGAGGTGCTAATTGTCAGGTGCTTAAACCTGACATTTCTTTGCAGCTTGCTTTTGTCTGATTCACATCTTAAAAACTCTTTGCTTCTCTACTCAATTTGGCAAATCAGTATGGGATAAGGGCCTGTAGTGAAGTCTGCAGAAAGCACTTCTCCATTGTCAGGTATCCCCTTTGATTACAGGTAAGCACACAGTACTTAGTGCAGACTTCACTCCTGATTTTATTTGCTCCATAGTCTTTATAACCTTGCAGCCTTGAGGAAAATAAATCTTGCAAATGAGAACTGACCTGCCAACATGCAATATCTGGCGCCATCTACTGTGTATGGGTTCACAGCAATGTGTCCCCACACTGAGGTGTGAGACTCTCTGGGGGTATTTGGCCATCATCTTGTCGTCGTCCACAGTGAAGGTAGACAGCAGAGCTCTTGCGAGGATGCTCGGTGTGTTTTCACACAGATAAGTGGGAGGGTGATAATTTATGAGTTTCTTGCCGGTACCTCAGCACCTGGCGTCTTGCTCCATCTGTGAGGGAAAAGAACGCGCTCATGTTTTGTGAATTAGAGACAGTCTGAAGCTGAATTGAGACTGTATGAACCAGATATCAGCTTTGATGAAGTTTGAGAGGCAACTTGAAAACTTAGCTCAAAGCCTGTGACGACACTTTGAGGTGCGTTACAAAATGCTTAACATTTGTTCAGACACCACTTTGTTGCAATCAAGGTTAAGGCTCTTTTTTTTTTTTGTTTACTTTGAATTCTGCAGCTTCAAATGGTTTTCTAGAATTTTCTTTTCCTTTCATCCAGCACATTATCGACATCTTGCATAGAAAAAGCAATTACCTTTGTTTGAAAGTACAAAAAGTAAACAAAGGATGGAAGAAGGGAACAAAGGATGCACAAACTTCCAAAAAAGTCAGCGCATTGTGTAAAACATAAACAGAATGTGATAATTTGCTCTTCCTTTTCGGCATTAGTCAATTAAAAACAGTGAAAAGACAATATATTTAATGTTTGTCTCATCATCTTTATGGATTTTGTAAATATCTGCTTATTATGACTTCGATGCAGCACGTTTCAAACAAGTTGGGACAGGAGCAGCTAAAGACTGGGAAAGATGTGGAATGCTCCAAAAACACCTGTTTGGATCGTTCCACAGGTAAACAGGTTCATTGGTAACAGGTGACAGCATCGTGATTGGCTATGAAAGGTGCATCCTGGAAAGAGGTTCACCGCGTGTTTGGCTGAACACACAATCTTATGAAGGACATTACAACATGGACTCAGGAACACTTTGTAAAACCATTATCAGTAAACACAGTTTGTTTGTACATGAGTACATTCTGTTCTCCATTTTCCACAGCGTCCAAACTTTTTGGAATTGGGGTTGTAAATCTAAAAAATACACGTCTGCATGTTAAGACCTGAGCTACAGAGACTTTTAACACTGGTATTTTGAAGTAAAATGAGCTCCTTACAAGGATTACAGAAGAAACTGCTGCCCCTCTGTACTCAGTAGACACTGAAAGGATGAGACTCCAGTCATTGTTTGTGCTTACATCATTTACATCAGTCTTTATTTATTGATAAATGAAACAGTGCAAAGTTAAAACACTAATAGTAAAAAATCAATACTAAAACTGCACTTTCCACGTATCCATACATAGACAATATCTGTAAAGGAATTAATGTCGATGCTGTTGGCACCACTCACCCATTCAATGAAACCTCTGATATCAAATGTCAGTCCTCAGCTGAAGACAGTCTATCAGTTTATTGGTAAGTGGAAGGTTGCCGCGTGCTCCTGTGATGTATTGCTGCCCTCCAGGGAAGGCAGTAGGTTGTATAGTTAGCTCCTGATGGGGTAAAATCACAACCCTGAAACCACACAACCTACTACCTCACCCTGTACGAACACCATAAGTCACCCGGGCGGGTAGGAGGAAGATCTGGATGTGTAGGTTTGTGCAAAGGTCGCATCTGCTCGCTGTGCAAATGAAGACAGAACCACTTAGCTGTCATTACGGCGAATAGAGCAAGGTTTGGGATGAGAGCATTAGAAGGAAAATGTCACATTTCAGCACTGGTAAAAACCATTATTCAAACATTAGCTAATGGAGGCATTTTGTTACAGCATTTGCAATTATAATAAGGACATTTGAAGTAACCAAGAAAAGCACAACAGTTCTGTTTAAAGGTCTATATTTCAGCAACGTGCTCTGGATGTAAGGTTCTAAACATGCATGCTCTCACACTTATCTGCTTCTCCTCTACATCACCTCCTTTCTCATTGGTCTAACTTTAATGAAGGAGATTAACAAGGGGTACATGAGTGTTGATTAACTTAAAGTAAAAAAAAAGAAAAGAAGAAGTGGTGAAGCTGTCATGATGCCATCACAGTCGCTCCAGGAAAGACAGTAAGTTGTATAGTCATCTGACAGTTTGGGAATGACCCTAAAACTATACAACCTACTACCTCACCCCAAAGGACAGTTCATCTCCTGCAGGAGTCTCTCGTGTCACGTGGCTGACGGCCGGCCGGCGGGAAGTCGAACTCAAAGACAAACGCTCAGAAAACCAGGAAAACACACATGAAACAGAACAGCGAAGTGTGCAACTAAAACAGGCTTTTTATATGATAACACAAGTTAATGAGATAGAAGATACTGAAGACTGTGAGCTGCAGTTGAAAGCTGAGTAAGTGGGCCTTTGAGCTGAGATTATTATTCTGTCACAAATACTGCTGCCAGGGTCGAGAACAAACACGCATGTATTATGACTAGATTACTGTTATTATATCATTTGTAAGTAGATATTTGATTCATTGAGCACACAGGTGGGCCTCAGGTATTTTTAATAACTTTAAAGAAATTCAAATTAATTGATATTAACGGCAATTCAATTCTCTAACGCTTTTGTCAGGATGTTGCTGCCGTACACTTAGATTCTTGCCAATTTTTCAATTGTTTTTCATTTCAAATGTTCTAATAAATCAATACATTTTAGATCATTTTTAAAAATTTGAATCAATATCTCAAATAATTTTTTATGACTTCTAAATGAGTCACTGTATTCATGAAATTGATGTTTGTTTTATCACTTTTTAAATGTATTTTTTGGTGCTATTTTTCTTTCTTTCTATATTTACAGAAAACAAGTGAACCCACCAAGTGTTGTGAATGAAAGAAAGCCATCAAACACTTCCTAGAAGTCACCTAACCTTAACAGGTCACCTCTCCTCTGCGGCGGCGGCGGTGGCGGCTTCAGGCCTGTGCGGTCTGTCAGCTCGTCTCCTCTCAGGTTTCCTCGGCCTGATGGAGACAAATGAGAGGAGAGAGTGAGCTGCCGCCGGCTGTCGAAAGGTCACACTTTCACCTCGTGTCTCACACATGAGCGCCGCGTAAGGACCGCGCTCCACCTTGAGCCAACGCAACAGAACCAGAGAGCTGTACGAACGCAGGCACGCGTGTGAGCGAGCACAGGCCGAGGGTGTCTTCAGCCTGTGTTATTTATGAGCAGCCTGTTTGGCAATCTGCGTGTTGTTACCTGGTGGCTTGGGTAACACCTCTAAAGTGAACAAACACACCCATGGACGGGAAACGACACCATTAACTTTAAACTCGCCAATTAAATCCTCGGAAGATAACCGTGGTTCGTCTGCAGCCCGTCTGTGTGCGTCACAGGAGGACCTGCTGCAAACGAGCGCACATCTGTGTGTCTGTGAGTGTTTGGCTAAAGGGCCAAACAGGTTGTGGTTGTTTCAGGGAGTTTCCTGAGTGAGGAGGGAGAGGCTGCGGCTCTGCTGCGGTTTCCCCCCCGAGCTGGGGAGCGACGGGGGAGACGAGAGGAAGCGAGGTGGGGTCCGGCTTATGAAAGTGAGTCACTGCCTTAACTCCTCACACGCACGCATACACGCACGCACCGGTTTGCGGCTGTTTTATTGCAGGTCGGTTATCCCATAAATGCCACACAAATCTCTACACGAGCCACTTAATGTCCGAGCCTGTAAGGTATAACAGGCCGCTCCTCGCTGACGCTGCTAACGTGTGCAGGCGAGGTATCAGGTTAGCAGAGGACAAGAGTTCATTCCAGCACAGTTCACCTCTCGAGGTATCTTGTCATACAAGTATCTCTACCATCCTGATACAGTGGAGGTGAGCTGGATTTCATTTACGGTGCACACAGCATTGAAAAATCACTTTTAATTGGAACTTCTTTCTTTAAAAGAAATAGTCCGTACAAAACCTACTGACAGCTCGTCGTGCGGATTATCCAGAGTAACAAGGACAATGTTTCTGGAACACTACAAACGATGTTCTGTACTCCTACACTGTATCGGGGTGAGGGCAGGTCCCTCAAGACCTCCACGGCGAGCGCAGAACTGATGAGCGATAAGACAGAAAGCATGTTTTTGTGATTTGGGTGAACTAACCCTTTAACACTGGCGCGCTCAACTGAAATGTTGCACATCAGCAGTGTGATGAATGCATCCTGTATATTTTACTGTGTGTCCTCAGTACTGCAGTAACCTTATCAATTATCTGAAAAACTGTACTTCAAACACATTCAGAGTGTGTTATCATATTAACACACTCCAAAGCAACCAGCATGACGTCTGTCAAAAATATAATGGTGTCATTAGCTAATGAGAGGTGTGACTGAGGAACAGCCTGCAGCCACGAACCGTCCAAAAGCACATTCGTCCAGCGTTTGGGTGCACAGCACCCCGAACTGTAACTGAAAAGCGTGTTAAACTGTCAAGAAGGATGCTAAAAATGAGTTGAGATAAAGCAGTCGACTCTTTGAGGTGAAGGTGGTGGAAGATTAAAAACAATTCGACGTGAGACAGGAACCTGTGAGCGTGTTTCCCTGCTGAGTCGTGCTCTGTCCAAAGTCGCTGTAAACATGTGTGTTTTGGAAAACCTTTTTTAGTGTGCTCAAAACCGTGAAAGTCTCAACATCTGAGCACCACTGCTGCCCTGCGAAGGCGTCCGGTCACTCCGCCTGCAGTTGACCAGAGCCACCAACAGGTGTCATGTCTACCCAAGTACACGCAGAGAGTGTGTGCGGCGCTGAGCTCCCGTGACAATGAGGCCTTTGTGCAGTTCCGGGTGCCAGCCGGTGTGCCCTCGTGTACTGTTTCCCTCTAATCTTCATTTGACCTTTAGGCTGACGGCTTTTCTTTCCCCCTTTTTCCCCGACTAATTTCCTTTGAGGAGATTATCTTTGAGCCGCACCGCAGACTTACTGATTCAGATGACATGACACACAAAACGCGCCGGGCCCGGTTTTGATGGGACGCGTCGCTTGCTGACGCTGATGCTGCTGCGTGCCGGGAACAACGTGAGGCGGACTGTGTTCAATAAACTAACGACTGACTGTGTTAATTGTGCCGTGCGCCTGCAGGAAGAGGAAGCCGGAGGATGCACGTTCCCAGCGACACCGAAATGATTTTGCCTTTGATAATTAAGCGGTGTGATGGCATGCGCGCGCACACACACATACGTGGACACAAACACGCCGCTGAACGTGTCGCCGAGTGTGAAGCAAATATATACTTAAATAATTCAGAAATAAATTGGACAATGTAGAAAATTAATCAGATTTTGAAACTAACCCTTTTGAGGTCTGACCAGGAAAATTAAGTCATTCCCAAATAATGAGCCTGCAAATAGAAGAGAAAAACAGAGACGTAAATACAGTTATACTTACACACACCCATGTTGACACACAACACACTGCAAAATACTGCGCAGATATATTCACAAAACACACACACGCTAAGGTGTCCATGTAGCCTCAGGTCATAAACCTGCCAAGCAGCTACTTGAGTGTATCATTAAGGCTGATGTAACATATGTTAGAGTGATCACGGCTCAGAATACTGCAGCTGAATTTAGACTGGATAATTATATTACCATGAACTGGCCGGTGTTGAAGAAGCTGAAGATTCATCTCTCAGAAGAGCATTTGCCGTCAGAAAACGACCAGTGGGAATTATATTACTGCGCACATTAAGACCAACGGAGCCGTGGCTTTTTATTCTGCGCTTATTCCCATTTTTTCTAATTATCTGTCTCGTCAATAATCACTTTTATTCTTAAAGTGAAATACTGGAATTAAGAAAGTGCTTAATATATTAAAAACATCAAAGGAAAAATGAAACATTAATAAACAAGCATTTAATTAAGATACAAATAAAATCCAGATTTTTTACTAAAATACTCTTAGAAAAAATATGAAAATATTCTTTGTATATTATATAAATAAATATTACAGCCCCCTCCCTCCTCCCACACACACACACACACACACACACACATTACTTTAGAAAAGTTCTATTATAAAGTACAATTAAAGAAATTAAATTCAATATATATAAAAAATAAACGATGTATATTCAAAGAATGAATTATGCTCTTATTTTAAGACGAGAAAAAAAAAAACAATAAAGTAACGTGATTTTTAAAAAACAGCCCGGTGTGTTTAAGAAAATAAAATAATACAAAAACAAATCTTAAAATATATCTAGTTTATAATTTAACAATCACATTGTTGAGTTTGAAACCAAGCCACATACATATATTCATGTGAAAACCACACACACACACACACACACACACACACATACACACACACACACACAGAAGAACCCTTATGAAATGAAATGTTCGATTTTCCCATGAACTTTTGTTTCTGCTTCATTTAAATTCTTCCTGCAAAACAAAACCTTATGACTGACTCACACTCTCTCTCTCTCACACACACACACACACACACACACACACTCTCACACACACTCAAACAAGAGGAGGTGTATCCGAAAATGTAACTGAAAGAATAACACCTCAAATCCGTCTCGTACCTCATTTTCCTTCCTGTTTGACAAATTAAAAGGCGCTTTTTATGCCAAACAGCCGAGGCGCTGGCGACAAAGACAAAGCTGTGCCTCGCTCCATCTTTAAAATCGACGCAGACATCACTGGTGTCAGTGCTCTGAATAATAATCAATATTTTAAGTCTGTCTCTGTTTTGAAATGACTGCCTTTTCGCTGCGAGTGTGTGTCTCTGTATTATACTCAAATGCACCTGTGTGTGTTTGAGTAATAGCATGTGGCCATCTGTAATGTGTGCATTGTGTGTGTGTGTGTGTGTGTGTGTGTGTGTGTGTGTGTGTGTGAAAGCTCAGAGGAGGAGGCTGTGCCCTGCACTCCTTGGGAGAGGCGTGGGAACCCCATTCATCTTAGGAGCCAGGGTTCATTGTGGGGTACATAGCATCAAATGTGTCTGGGTGTTTGCCTGTGTGTGTGGGTGGGTGTGTGTGTGTGTGTCTGGTTCAAGATGTGGTGTGATGCTCTTTGTGCTAGCTTTCGCATTTCCTTCAGTTTGGCCGTTTTCTAACAGTGTGTAACACATCATGTGATTGCTTTTATAAAGCAGGCTTGTAGATTCAGCGTGGAGGCAAAGTCGGCAATTTTTCCTTTTTTTTTTTTTTAGCCTAAAAAAGAAAAACAGTGCAGGACTCCTCAGCGGTCCATCATTAAAGGTGGGAGAATATTTGAAGGGAAATCGGTGTGTTCTGGATAAAATCGCACAACAACCTGCCGCTCACTGCCAGCTTTGCGTGAAAAATACATTATTTTTCTGAATTCCAAAATCGAACCAGATTCGTGCTTTCTCGTGTCCTCAGGATGAATTATTCTCTCTTGACTGGCAATATTTTGAGGAATTACACTCTTTTCTTATTTGTGACATAAATCCACCCGACAGACACTTTTCGGACACTATTAACTTTCGATGTTTTTTCAAAAGTCGCTGATGAACAATCGACACTTTCCAGATTACGAAGCGCGTTTGAAGCGCGCTTCTCGCTGTTTCCCTACTATCGCCCCGTTTCTGGGATGGAATAAACTAGAAAGGAAGGAAACAGAAAAGGAGAGCAGCGAAAAAATAAAAAAAAACAATCTCATCCCTCATTTGACTCTGCTGCGGCACCTTGCGAGCCGATTGGTGCTCAGCAGTGACGCGTTCCTTTTTCAAATGCTGACGTATTAGCTCGTAATATCAGCGGGCTGAGGGTCTCGGAAGAGGGGTCCGGACACACCTAATGCGGGAAGTTAGGGCTTTCCTGCCATGGTGACAGCAATGGCGGAGCTCGCGCAAGACCCTGTAGTGTGTAACGTAGGACGTAGGTGGGATGACTAGAGCTATCTGTGATGACTCAGGCTGCCTCCACTCCTACCTATTGGTCATGGTAGACTCTGATGTGCTGAGGTGTTCAACATGATGCCTTCTCGACAGGCGATGTGGGGGAAAAATGTCCAATTTTTCAATTAGCGCTGGTAGAAAAAACTGATTTATGGACGACGATTAAAAGATGCCACACTAGAAGGCATCTATGGGGGGTGTGGCGTACTGATTTCTTAATTCTGTGAAAAATATGACATTAAAAAGTCAGATTTAGAGCAAATATTCGTCCTCAGGGATGAAGAAGCGGTGATACTGATGCAAATGACAATTTAACTTTTATTAATTCTTCATAAAGCATACCGCTCTATTCCGGCAAATACACAACCCAAATACTGTGAAATTAGGTTACATCGCTTTGAATTTAACGCAGTCTTCAAACTGTGCAACCGATTAAAGAGAGAAGCGTCTGCAGCTTGAAGCCTTTTTCTTGTTTACCCACGTGAAGGAAAATGTAAAAAATGTAAACGAACGCTTATATGTGAGCCACATTAGGGATAAAGCATAATAAACGCTTCGTCCAAAAGGCCCGTTCGAGCTGTATCAACGCTACGTGTGGCCACGTGTCAGCAGTGACCCATTTTCAAATGTTTAACCTTCTATTACAAACAAAAAACCTCGCTCGCATTCGCCGAGATGAGGTTTTAATGAGAAAACTCATTACGAGAATCGCGGTTAATAGTTTTCTGATAGCTGACCAGGAGAGAAAAGGGGAGAGAGACACAGGGAGAGGGGGGGGGGGGGGGGAGAGAGAGGGAGAGGGAGCGTTGTGGTGGGGCTCGGCCTTGTGTAGCAGGCCTTGTCTGGCCCTCGGCCCAACATTACAGCACTCGTCCCTCTCTGCTCCCTCCAAAACCGTCTCTCTTTCACACACACAAAAGGCCGACCTGGAGTGCAAAACTGCAGGTAGGAACGCACCAGAGGAGAGATTAGCTCGATTTCGTCTGAAATTCAAAGCCCGTGCCACGTTCTCCCCCCCCCCCCCCCCCGTTTTGCCTATATTCAGTTAAGCCTCCTCTCTCTGGATAGTCGTGCCGCCCCGAAGGAAACAACACCCAGACTTAAACACACCAACATGGAGATCGGGTCAAAACGAAGCCGCGCCATGGCGCCGGTTTCATCTTTTCGTCGTTTTTGTCAAACGAAGACCTCTGCAAGTATGCATGCCTCACACACACGTACACAGGCGTCCACACACACACCTACTTACCTCCACACCCACACATGCTCTCTGACTTACCCAGTGAGACTTTGAGGCAACTGGCACACACACCGCAGTCAGTCAGCTATCCGGGGTAGAGCGCCGAAATCTCCGCCGCTCATTGTGCTGGATTCCCTCCGTAGCTGTACGCAGTATGTCCACATATCCTCTCTGTAGAGAAGGGCAGAGAAGGAGCTCGGATTCAGTCACACAGCTCTGCACTCCCTGCAAGGAGTAGGCGGGCACGCCAACGAGAGACCCATTCAGAGTCCCACAAAGTGCCAGCCTCCCTGTCCGCCTCAGCGCCTTGTCTATATGTCTGTCTGCCCATCTGTCTGCCCCTCTGTCTGGGTTTTACCCTGTCAATCTGGCCACCTTAACCTAAACCCTGCCTCTGAGCCTCGGGTAACCTGCCTCACCTCAGCTAACTTGCTTTCTAATATTTGCAAACCGGCTCCCCTCGCTCTCCCCTGTCTGCCACCTCCTAGTCTGAGGCTGTCAGGGCTCGCCACAATAAGGAGGCCATGTGGGTTTCCCATGGAGTCGCGTGTTCCTCCCGTCTGGCAGTTAACAAGGCTTTGAATGAGGAATGTTAGCAAACAGAGCCGCTGAATGTCGGGTGAATGCTAAGCCAGGCAGCCAGTCAGATTGCAGCACTGGCCCGGGCATATGAATAATGCAGAAGACTCACAGGGAGGAGAGGAGGCAAGGCTCCGCCTCCCACTGCTCCTTCCCAACTCCACCCACCCCTCCTTCTTTTCCCCGCTCGAAACTCAAATGCCTTCACGGGAGCAAGGGAGCAGAGAAGGGGGGAGAGAGAGGATTCAAGATCTGTGCTGCTACTCGCTCGTGCAACGATGAAAAAAAAAAAGTCCTGTGACAGGAGAGCAGTTCCACATGCGCACACACATTATTACTACACATCAGTTCTTGAAACATGCCTCTTTTTGCCTGTCGTTGGGAGCTATCTCACTCTTTTTTGGCTTTTTGTGTCTTTTGTTTGGAATTGGCACCTGTCCCAGAAAAAGCCCCGTCGCTGCTCCGCCCTCCTGCTCCCCTTTCAGTGGAGACTGTCCGAGAGAGAGAGAGAGAGAGAGAGAGAGAGAGAAGGAGAGAGGGAGAGAGCGTGAGGAAGAGAGGGTGGGGCAGAAAACCCAAAAGAGGGAGAGGTTTAGAGATGGAAAGGGTGAGGAAGGAGGAGGGTGAAGGAGATAAGAGCACAGGAAAATACACGAGAAATCATCTGCTCAAATCGAGAAATGCACACGTACATGCACAGGTAACATGAAATCAAGCAGCTGGTCAAGCACCACGCTTGAAAAGCAAAACCGTCGTCTCCCTCCTCAGCTTCGGGGGGCGACTCACGAGGAAAGGCAGCATGGCGAGCAAATCTAGAAGCACGTGCTCGAAAAGCCTTCGCATCAGGGTACAAACCAAAACCACTGATTCTCCCCAGTCCACTTTAATTAACTCGACTGACAACAACCCGAAAACCGCAAAACGCGACCAAACGCGTGCGATCGGCGCCCGCCAGGTGAAGAAAACGCGGGTCCCGGAGAACGTCTTCGCAAATGGCGCAGCGATGTCGAAGTAGGAGTAAAGCAAAGCCACTTGTTGCATGATATTGAGGAGCAAATCTTTCAGAGAGAGGCGAGAGCAGGCAGAGGGTTAAAATCCTGGGACTGGGAGTAGTAAAAAATCCCTCCCTCTTTTGGCACAGAGTAGCTAAGGGGAGGGCCCGCCTGTAGAAATAGCAGCAGAGCGTTTTTCCCCTCTCTTTTTTTTTTCAGAGCTGCAGCGTCCTAGTCTACCCTCTCGCATGTGGCCGGGACCCAGGGAGAGAGGAGGAGGAGAGCGATGGATAGAAAAAGAAGCAAGAGCGGCGAGGGGAGGGGGCGAGAGAGGGAGGGGAGAAGAGCTGTGAGTGGAGGAGAAAGGGCTCAGCTGATGATGAAACAGGGACGTGTGGGAGTGCGTGCGCACTGCGCGTTTTCATCACCGGCGTGACGTGCGCGCGCACGAGGCGGGGTGGGGAGGGAGCTGGGGGGGCATACAGTGCACTTCTCCTGAAGAGGAGAGTCACAGCACACACACACACACACACACACACACTCGCAAATGATTAAAGGATTCTGGGACAACTTGCAACACCTAACTTTGAGATTCATGGAAAAGATTAACGATTCGTCTTTTCATTTCAGAGCTGCTCAGAGTTCAGCAGCAGACGTCTTACTTTGACCTGCGTGTCCTTTATCACAAAACTTCCAGGCGGCCGATGGAAGCAATGGCGTTCCACTAATAAAAGGCCGGAAAAGAAGTCTGGCTTGACCGCTGATGAATTTCGCCCTGGTCGCTGCTTCTTTTTCTCGACCACGGACACGTAATGAGTCGAAAGGCTACACTGACTGTTTTGGCTTGCAATCAAAGCCAGATAAGCACCTGGGTGCGACTGCCCCTCCTTGATTGCAACAGTGAACGGTGCTGTAAAATCCTGTAATATTTACCGCAGTGCGCCCGCCATGTGCCATTACTAGGCCACCCTCGCCTTCGCTGCGATCTGCAGCAGCGGCGGTCCTGCGCGCAAATAAGGAGAGATGTCGGGCAGTAGCCGAACGATAAAATGGACTCTGCCGATGACTCTGCTCGTGTCCCGCACCCTCCTTCCCTCTCCGCCTCCCCTCCAGTGTCCAGCCTGTTCTGTCTCCCACCCTTTCTTGTCCTTTCAGTAGCACTGTTATAGTCTACAGTAATAAACAGCCCGGCTCTGAACAGCTAGTGTTAATTTAAGCCTGCATGAGGGGGATCTTTTTAGGTTTTTTTGTGCCAGATACCACCCCTGCTGGCTCCCCTCCCCCCCCGCCCCCCGTCTCCTGCACACCTACCAACCTCTGCATCAGCCTGCTGAAGGTTATTCACACCCGTCCGGTTTCCACCCGACTTCCCTCCCTTCTCTCTGTGGCCAAAGTGCTGTAATGCCCCTTAGCTGTTTGCAACAGATTCCCCCATGGCAAAAAAACAACTTCCTCTCTTTTGGACGCCATTCCCCTCCCCTCCAGTTTTCTCTTTCCCAAAAGAAACCCAGAACTCAACACAGGCAAATTTTTTCCCCTCCTCTCTCCCCAAAGTAGCAGCCGCACAAAAGAGAGGGGAAAAAGGGAAAACTGTCCAAAGAAACGACAGATCTCACATCATGGAGCACGGCTAGCTGGTCTTGATTTCAATCTGTCTTTAGGGGAATCGCACACACTGACACAAATAAAGGTGGGAACACCTCCCTGCATATGCTTCACCGTTTTCTCATTCGTGCTTTTCAGCGTGGAGAAGACGACGAAGACCAGAGCGAGCATGAAGCGATTGAACAGCAAACTAATATGGCCGCTTGGTTAGTTGCAGCCTCTCCTACCTCCTCGCTCTCAGTCCTGGAGGCTAAAAGAAAAGGCGTTACGCTGCTGTGTGTGTGCGCGTGTGTGTGTGTGTGTGTGTTTCTACCTCAGAGGACAGACCCAGGGAGAGAGAGAGAGAGAGAGAGAGAGAGAGAGAGAGAGAGAGAGAGAGAGAGAGAGAGAGAGAGTGAGTGCACTTGTCTTGCCTAACTCTCCTCAGCTTTCCACAGTCTCAAATGAAACTCAGATTCCCTGTGTTCTGTGTTCTGCTGCACCATCCGCATATCGAAAACACACAACGCACAAACACCGAAAAAAAAACAAAAAAACCCCCCGACAACTTCCAAAACGTGGAAGAGGAGCGCGAGTGAGACAGAAATCAGGCTGCTTCGGGGGTTCAAGTGATTTCAGTGCACTTTTATCACAACGTGAATCCACTCGTGTCCCTTGATGAGAAAAACGGATCGAGCACCAAACAGTCATCCGGCTGAATCCTGTGACGTCACATCTCGCCATGCCTTTGAACCAATCGCAATCGCCCCTAGCAAAAAAACGCCACCACCACTGCATGCTGAATATAAATCAAACAATAGTGTAAACAAATGCATGTTTCATCAGCAATTTGAAGAGTCTCTCAGGCCTCCTCGTCTATCTGCGACAGTGTTTCTGCTAGTCAGTTGTTTACCATCTAACATGTGGCAGGAATTCAAAAAACTTGGCAGAGCCTGTTGCACCGTACGTCGTGGAGAGTTCACTTGAGGATACGACTCTGGTTTTGGCTCAGCTGCCAACTTCTGACACTGTAGCCCTCTGCACGGCCTCGCCCCTGCATGAGCGGCCTGCGTAATGCTGCCATTGATGAAACTCCAATATTAACAACCTCATTTATGACACCTCCAAGAGTCCACGACCGCAATTTTTGATTTTTTTTTTTTGCATCGAGCCCCTTCACCTCCAATCCGATCTCTGCCTCACCACACGTTTACTGTCAGTGTGCGAAAGCATGTCGCACTGTTGATATTTAATAAGGCTGTGAGTCATGTTTTAGGGGCACATTTCAGCTGGAGCGCAGTAGGTGATGAAAGGGGAGAAGCTGCAGTGATTAGGCTTCGGCAAATCTTTCACATCTGCAAAAATCAAAAAAAAAAAAAAAAAGAAATCAAGCGACCGCAGCGAATGTGTCAATGATGCACAGCTCGTGTTGCACAGTGGCGACATGGCAGTGAATGTCTCGCAGAGTTATAGTTCACTCGTGAGCTAAAACAATGGAGCCGTTGAGTGGTCTTATCAGGCACTCGGCACCTTCACATCCTTATGAATCATCCCGTGTGTGACCAATAAACATGCTCCAATGAAATTTATAGCACACACACACACACATACACTACTTGAGAATAATATGAGCTGCAATATTTTTAACACTCATTTGCAAAAAACTACAAGTTTAAAAACAGACAAATCACACACATTTCAATTAAATAACAAATCATTTTGGGGGTTTTTTGGCAGCAGAACAGAATCACTGACAACAGCCTCCTCTTTGAGAAAGTTCACCATTTAGACACAGCAAAAAAAAATTACGTAATGAAAAATATAATCCATTTCTGCACAAAAAATGCGATTCCTTCAATATATTATTTGTAGCTTTTGGTCAGCAGTGAATAAAAAGCAGGTGAATAAGCAGAAGCACAAGGGAATGACCCTCTGAAGCAGCTACTTCTGTGAATACACAACTTACTGCGCTTAAAGTTTGGGTCTAATTTACAAGCCTCAGACGTCGGCCTGTGGCAGGACCGCAGTATAACCCCTGCTGCATTCACCCACTAAGTTACAGCCATCTATACGTTCACACTCCGGCGAACACACACACGCTTCCTCCTCTCCTCAGTGACCGGTGCGGAGCGCCGGCTCCCTCTACGAGGTGGTCTGCTGAGGGGCCCCTCGGCAGCACGCGCCTTGACAACTTCTCTATTACAGCCGTGACCCCTAAGGTCACTCTCTGAAGGGCTCTGAACAAAGGCCACGACCCCGGGGTCAGAAGTGTAACGCCGGGGGCAGGCCGGGGCCCCACAGCAAAGGGAGCGTGCTGTTTGCTTTGAAAGGTAAGGATCACTAACGCAGAGGCCTAATAAGGATTAAGGGGCCATCCCCTTTGGGATGTCACTCTGGGGCCTCATACATCAGTCTCTATTAACCTCCGTGACCCCCGGTGGCCATTATGGGGCTACGGGTCACAGCCGCTCACGCTGCAGAGCTGTAAAACCTAACGTCGCATGCAACCTCTCACACGGGTGTTGCTGATTATATGGACAAATTGTTGTAAGGGGTAAACGCCTTGTCAAATAGGACACAGTCCTCCTATAGAGCAGTTCCGCCTGTCCAGGCAGCTTTCACCTCACTGCAGTGGATGGCTGATTTGAGGTTCTTAGGGAGGAACTTTAAGGTAAAAAGCGGAGCAAAAAGCCGTCAAATAATAGGCTGTAATAAAACAAAGGCCCGACAGGTCGAAAAAAATTAAACGCACATCTGGAAATCACACGAAAGCGACGGAATTTAATTTTTTTTTACTTCAATAAATAAAACTTCGCTAAAAGCAGGTGAGGAAGAACCGAGAGACAGGATCACAAAATGGAGGACAGGAGGAGACAACATGGCGGCCCGAGTGATGCAGTCACTCACACACTGCTGATAACTTGCCAGATCGCTACAAAAAGGTCGTCCATCGTGCCACATAGTGCTATATGTGACGCAAAGTTACCGGCAGACGAGTGGACTGCAGCAGACACCATATGAACTCCTTCAGTCACTTTGGGACCAGATAGAGCTTAACCCTCTGCACCCTGTGGAGGACGACGGACGACGTGGGCACGCGCTTTTTAAGCTCTTTGATTCGTTTCGATCACGTTTATCGATTTCCTCTTTTTTGCTCATGAGATGTCGGCGGGCGAGTGAAGCGTTTCAATCGCTTCAAAGTTTAGAACGAGTCTGAAATTGAATTATTTCCTGTCAGAATGAGAAAAGAAAGAATCTGAACACTTAAAAGCATCTTTTTCTTCAGAAACTGCCATATATTCAATACGAGCAAATAGTTATTTTTTTTAAAAAAGAGAGAAACTGAAAATATACAGTACATATACAGAAATATTAATCTTGACATATTTCTACCAGTATAATTAACAAAGTGAAAATAAAAGCCCCACTGTGTGGAACTGGTAATGTCTGAGCAGCAGAGCAGGAAAAAGGAGGCAGATTCAGGCAGGGATCAAAATCATTTTTCTGCTTCAGATACATTTTTAAAAACCCAGGAAGAATTAATGAATTCATGAATTCATTGACAGAATATTGAACTTTATTTAAAAGAAAAAGCTCAATTCTAAATTGCGGAGTAACCTAATAAGATAAAAGAAAATACAAGTCTTTTTCCTTTTTTCTTTTTTCTTGGTTGAGACCTTTGCAAAAGGACAAACTTTTCCCCTGAAAAGATATGTGTATATTTCAACAACAAAATGATGATAATTGAGTTTTTCCTGCTTTCTTCGACACAGAATTTCCTAATAAATTTAACTCTGACCTCTTTTCATAAACTGAACTCTGGGAAGTGATGAGGCAAAGTTCAAAACCACGTGAGCTCCCTTTCCACCTCAGCTTTAACATGTTAAAACCTACATTATCCATTAAGATGACTGTTTAAAAATCAGGATATGGCAATTTTATAAACTACCCGAGCTTCGGTTTGATTCGGAAACGCTGAAAAATCAATGAGGATTTTCTCTCTCAGCCTGTGCAATTAAAAGTGTATTGAGAAAGCTGTTATCCAGGATGTCACAACATGTTCTCATGAAACTTTAAATTGCTTTAGAAAGGTTGGACACTAAAAACGTGTTGCAATTGTCGAGAAAATAAGCGGGCGTCAGCGTGTCGAGAATCATTCCAGTTTCAGACCCTTTCAGACATTTTGAATGTGTAATTTAAAAATCATCCTTTTCAAATGCAGCTCTCATTACTGCAAATTGCTTCCACCAGTCTTTTTTTATTATTTCACATTTGAACTTGAAGTATTAAAGGCTTGTATAAATTTTATTTACTCTATAAAAAGGAGTTTTCTTAAAAAAAAAAAAACTTTTACATTACAAATATATAAGAGAGTCCTTCACTCTGACTAAAACTCTAAATAAACAAAGAGGTGCACGCCTGCAAGGTCAAAAAAAAAACAAAAAACCCTCGAGTGTTTTCCGAACACAGTTGACACTTATCAAGGGCACTAACTGAGCACTTTGATTTGAACGCATTTCTCTGATAATCATTAAGCCACTCACCTCTGAAAACCGAGCTTCTCTGCGTGGACGCAGCCCGTTCGCAGCAGAGCAGAGCAGAGCAAAGGTTGGAAAAGAGCAGAGACGAAATGGACCTGTGCTCGCTACAGACAAGTGTCCTAAACAGCCTTTAAAAACAGCCAAACACACAATAAATCCCAAACAAGCAGCACTTTGACAGCTTCACGGCTCGTCCCTTTTTCGCAGCTCTTCTCTCATTAAAGTAAGGGCAGTGCTTTGGGAGCACCATCGTCCTACTTTCAGTTAACCATGAGACTCCCCTCTCTAGGTCATTTTGCAACTGTCAGGTTTATTAGAAAAGTTTGGTTTCTAATTTAGCTAACAGAATACACTGTCCATCTCGAGGACGTAAAAAAAAAGTAATTACAGGGAATTATTATCCAGGGAACAAAAAAACATCACTGTGATCCTTAGCAAAAAGGGCTTTTTCCTCCTGTAATTTGTCACAGCATTGTGGAGGATGGCAAAAAATTTAATTCGTCACAAAACTGATGCTGCAAAACTGATGCTGCAGTCTTATTCGAGCTTGTGCTTAAATAGATCTTCATTGTGAGGCATCGAAATATTCTGCAGTGCAAGACGACTCAGGAAAAATGTTCTGAATGTGAAGTCAAGTGCTCTCGAGTCTGCAGCATTTCAGCTTAAACATTTCTATCTGTCTGTGCACACTGGAACAACTCAGAAACAATGCACTAAAAACAAAGGCAAATTACCAACTGTGGACAGGCAAAAACATTCAATCCAAAATATATGTTCAGATTTTTTTTTAACTATATGTCAGACTTACCCCTCTTCTCCCCTCTTCCCAACACACACACACACACACACACACCCCTCTTCTGCTTCACAGCCACTTGCTGCTCACGTTTCGGGGTCCATCCCGCATTAATAAATGATTATTTTTGCAGCTCTTATCAAACATCAGCTTACACGCAGGTCTCTGGCATTCTCAGGGAGTGGTACCACCTCTTAAAGGGTTCGGACCTGCTGTTGGTTCTAGTTTAATGCCACGTCACAGAGCCACTGCAGCCTGGATGGGCCTGCGTGACCTAGCTCGGCCCAGATAGGAGCCCTTCGCACCCCAGCCCCCACCGGGACCATACACCCACATTTCAGCCATGGAAAGTAGTGGGGGATGATGTGAAAACGTGATTTATTTTTTGAACTGCAGCCTCTCTGTCCTTCCTGTGATTTCCCCTCTTATTTCTAAATATCAGGCTTTTATCTGACTGAGTGACAGCATGTTCGTCTCAGTCGCCTGTGTCCAATTCAGCTGACTAAGGCTTCAGGAACGCTCCGCAGAGAGTGTTTGTTTGATTTCATATCGAGTCTGCACACACACACACACACACACACACACACACACACACACACACACACACACACACACACACACACACACACACACACACACACACACACACACACACACACACACACACACACACACACACACACACACACACACACACACACACACACACACACACGTCTGGAGTTGTCTGGGTTCCACAGGGTAACACAAGACACGCGAGCACATCTACATGAAACCAACTTTAGCTATTTATACAGGCAGGAATTTTACAAAAAATAACGATGAATTTAGAAGATAACTCTGATCTTTTTTTTCCGGCAGGTTTGCTGGATGTTTAGTAAGGAAAATATTCCAGGACAGAGAAAGAGCATGTGTGTGTGACTTAATGATCGACTCAAGGACGTCCACGTAGCACGCTAAAAATTGAAAAATGAGGAGTGCTAATAGGTCGGAGCATCTCCTAACTGCGGCAGCCGTCGAGTGGTGATGCTGGTGATTTATCTTTAATTGGATTTTACAGAGGGGTCTCCCAGTGGGAGTCGGCGGTCTCATTTCTCGACTGTCCCTAAAACTTTATGCAAAATGTACAGACAAATAAGCGAAGTTGGAGGAGAAAATGCAATTAAAGCTGAAATGTGAAAACCATCCTACATCTGACCTGCATAAGTATTGTTTTGCAAATCTATACAGCAGCACAGAAAATATTCATCTGCATATTTTTACATATATTTCACGTGAAAACACTTTTTTTTTGTTCTGTGTTCCGGTCTTTCCCCATTCATGACTGACCTCGATATTAACCCCAAATCATTGTTAAAAACGAAGCCCTGATCCAATTCTTCAAACAATGTATAGCATTCATTTTGCTGCGACAAAGTTTCGCCTGAACGTTATCACACAGTGCACGTCAGAGAATTTAAAGCATGACTCTGCAAACTTTATTCTCTAACCATACGATGATATGTGATATTTACATTACACTTTCTTTCTTGATATATTTTCTGGGGGGGTTTTATTGGGCAAAATGTCCACATAAATGCCAAACACATAAATCACAAATGAACCACTAGCTCTAACTTTAAATCAAGCATTCTTTTTTTTTTCCTTAAAGTATTAACTCACTGTGGTCTCTGCTGCAGTGTGCAGCCTAGTGAGAGGGGAAAAGAGACGCTGGCTCTCAGGGGTTAAGATGCTAGCAGTCATGTGCCTGTCGGCTGCAACAAAAGCCTGCCTATGTAGGGTGCATACAGATGGAGCGAGCTCCTTTGTGTGCAGTGTTTCACACGTCGCAGCCTCGGAGCTGCCAGGTCTGGCTCTCTGGGCCTGGCTACAGGCCTAGCCAGCAGCTTGTAGCACCTGACGCTGGGCTCTCACTTTGCTTTTCTTCGCTTGGGACGCAAGTGCAGCAAGTTTTTTGAAAGATAATGGAACAGGAGTCCAGATAGTGGGTCACGGAGCTCAACACAAACAATCACAACCAAACACGGCACAGCAGAGCGCGGCGCTGTAGCCAGGCCGGCTCAGATCAGTATGACAGAAGCAATTGTAAGCATGCCTCCCACTCAGGTCTGCCACAAAATATTTGATTTTTCCCTCCTCTGCTGTCTGTCAAATACTCCTGTAAAATAGTCTTCAAGACTACTTGTAACGTGCTGAAATAAATAAAACCAGCCCATGTTTTAATCATGTGTACAGTTGTGCATGATGTGTACATAGTTTTGTATCCTACTATATACACTGTGTGTCTGTGTGTGTCTGTGTATTCTGCTATATTTATACTACGTGCGCCAAGTCTCCGAGCCAAGTTCCTTATAGTGTGCATGTTAGTGTACACAGTGATTAAACTAGCTAATGTCTGGAACGAGCTTTTACATAGAGAGTACAGAGCTGAACAACCAAGAAAGGGTTGAAAATGTTTTTTTTCCTCAGTTTTTCGCTCTGTTTGTCCTGAACGCTGAAGAGAAAATTCCTTTCTGTACACATATATGTGGCATTCAGGGCATTCACACAGTATGCACTTCCTATCTGCGTTCAGACAAACGACACATTCTTATACGCTGCCGAAAACCAAAACTTTTTAAAAGCTTTACATGGCCAATTTCATATTTTCAATCACAAACACACGAAAAAGTTTTTTTCTTTGCTAAGGGTTACACCAATGGGGATTCGGCTATTGTTGCACACAAATCCAAAAGTATACAGCTCAAATGATGCGCTGCAAAAGAAAATCCACTCCTATGTCTGTATTTACGCCAAACAAAAACTTGACCTTGACTGGAATTAAGTTCATTCCGCTCTATACAGCACATAGAAAAATGCCAACTGTGTCACACTGTGCGCTGAAGGTTATTAAATTCTGATAAAACCATGTTATAAACAGAAAAAGTGGTAAAAGAAGCTGAGGCTGATTGAGTGATACTGTCCTATTTATGACAACAGAAATACAATAGGCAGCCATCAACCATGGGTAAAATCTGACACGATGGTTTTACAGTACATTCACTCATGCAGTACTGAGGTGGAAGCTTTTACACAGATTGAGTGAACAGGAGGGGGGTTCGCGATCCTGCCTGAGGACCCTTTAGCAGCACACCTGGCTGTTAGGAGGACGCAGCCTTTGACATTTTAAATGCAGGACAATATCTCTGAGCACCAGGACACCCTGCTGTCATAGCTGCACTTAAAACCCACATAGAGTGGATTGAAATGCTGTGGTGATCCAGCATTATTCATTTATTTCAAGCACATAGCCCACTGCTTGCACCGAGTTAACTTTTGAATTTTTTTTTTTACATACTCAAGCATTTAATTGATGCAAAAATACTGTTGATTTTGGATTGTGAAAGTCCCGAACCAGCCACTTAGCTATAGATGCTACACTCCATAAAAAGTTAATTCTGCGTATCCTTCCAAAAATCATAATGACTCTTTAATGAGACGATACTCTCTAGATATTCTTCTCAAATAGGCACAAAAACAACTGCTTGACAACGTTAGGACACATACTGTAATGGCTTGGCTAAAAGCACTTTTACTTAAGCATATCAAAGTATTTTAAAATGACTCAGACGCTTTTATAAGGCTAATAACATATTAGAAACAGACTTTTAAGATTGGCATGGAAAAAATTGCATGTTAGCAAGGTTAGCACCCTTTTTAAAAGGGGTGAGCACTGCTAGCCTGAAGCTATCTTAACATATTAAAGTTGACAGCCTCCATAAGTTTTCAGCAGAAATGCTAAGAATGCTAAAGTTTTTTTGTTTGCTTCTAAATATGCAACACTTCTTTTTTTCTTACTTTTTTCTTTAACATGTGAAGTTCCCACAGAGGAAAAGTATCAAATTAAAGGAAAGTGTTACTTTATCTCTTTATAAATGGCACGATTGTCATTTCTCCTGCCCTCACACTTGAAGCTAGTGAGGTGCAATTAGCTCCCACGTATCGTCACGTATTGTTCCACACCATGTTACAAATTTTATGAAGAGTGTAAATACTCCAAGATCAGGAAATGAAACTCTGCAAGCCTGTAGCCACAAATGCTCCGGTGTGTGTGTGTGTGTGTGTGTGTGTGTGCGTGTGCTCTCTCGTGTCTTTTACACACATACACACACACACACTCACTGTCACTCAAACAAGCTGTTGCTATAAGTTGTATGTTAATTAAACCTTTGTCAGTATATCCTGGAGAGTATTGGCTCCCATTTCCTGACCCTGCTCCCTGCTGTCATCAACCATGTCCTAAAACACATACACACATGCTTATACACACGTATACACACCACATGCTTGAGTTACATACTACCAGGACAGGCCGGCTGGGTGCCTGACAACCACAGCGACGGAGCAGACGTGAAGGAGGGAGGGGGGGAAAAAAAAAAAAAAGGTACCCTAGCGTGTTAGTTTTCTGCCAGGGAGTCCCTATTGACCTGTTAAACCTTTGTGACTGGAACAAATGCAAATGGCGCTGACTTGTTCACACAAAACACTAAAGGCCCATTCAAATGAGGCCCCGGGCCACAATGCAGCAGTGGCCGAGCACTCTGTGGAGGCAGGGCAGCCCCCAGTCTGAGAGAGAGAGAGAGAGAGAGAGAGAGAGAGAGAGAGAGAGGAGAGAGAGAGAGAGAGAGAGAGAGAGAGAGAGAGAGAGAGAGAGAGAGAGAGAGAGAGAGAGAGAGAGAGAGAGAGAGAGAGAGAGAGAGAGAGAGAGAGAGAGAGAGAGAGAGAGAGAGAGAGAGAGATTCTTTTAACCATTGCACAGTTCATTCTGGCTGTCTGGTGGAGAGCAACCATCCACTCTCATTACTTCTCCTTCATGAACACAGACACACAGACAAGATAATGTTGCCTTACACCTTTGTACTAAGTCCTGCCCTTAATAAATCGCAAACACTGCTACACTGCCATAAACTTAACCCCATAATTAACTTGCATGTAATACTTTGTAATTGGACGCCGGTGGACCTCAACTGTTCCTGTTATGGTGTCATGCTTGATAATCAGACACTGTTTAATTCTTGCAAAGGTACTCGGTGTGTCCCTGTGGTTAATATTGTACCTTTGTTTTAAATTCTGTCCAGGGGTAAAGAATAGGAAATGAAGCGAGAGACCAAGTGGGAAGCTGAGATGAGAAGGGGAGAAAGTGGCACAGAAACACAGAGATGATCTCAGAGAGAATAAATAACGCGCAACAATATGAGAGAGCAGCTTCCCTCTTGGACTAATAATTCAAATAGGTTTAATACAGGGGAAACAAATAATCCCAAGCAAGTAAGCAAGGTGTTTACATGCCACAAAAATGGAAGAAAGTCAGACAACCCAACCGAGGTTTCCACAATCAGAGTACGAGCTATTCAAACTGAGATCTGTATGAGTCAAGCCACAATTGGGTTAACTTGGTTACAAAAACAAAATTCTTCTGCACGTGAGAATGAATGAATGTGAAGATAAATGCAGTCAAGGCACTGTGGGAGGCTTTGGGATGAAAACATCTATCAAAATGCCAAACCTTTAAATTAAATATGGCATTGTGTGTGCAGGACAGAGACTCACTAGACTGTAAATATGGCAAAAATGTGTCATTTCTGTAAGACTTCCTGAAAGAATATGCTTTCTTTTTTAATAGTATACAGCACGTTATACCTGTGGTCGTCAGTCAGGAGGCTGAGGATGGCTCTCAGCAGCACATCTGGACACAATCTGATCTGATGTATGCTGCCTACTGGACCTCCACTAGACCGGTTCTATCAAATGAAAGGTTTTATTTCAAAAGTCGTGATGAGGTGGGAGGTAAACCAACCAGCCCTGGTCACTTCATACATCCTCTCGTTCCAATACATTGTAAATGTGTAGAAACTGAAGTCAGAGTATTTATTTGATGTAGAAAATCTAAAAAGTGAAAAAGTGACAGCTCCTTTGCATGATTAACACTTCAACTGTTTCAGGTTTTAGAAAGATTTCTCTGACTCTAAATTGTTTCCTTTGTAAGTGGCATAATGGTTTCTGTCTGGATTCAACTGATCAGTAAATTTCATGAAAAAGAAACTTTCAGATTTTAGACAATACTGGAGATATTTAGTATGCAATTACCAAAGCACTGACCTCCATGAGTCACTTAGTATCACATTTTCCTTGTTTGCACTTTTCTCAGACTTACTAACTCTTGTTTCAGATCCACTCCCACCTCTGGCAGTGGCCCGTGGTCCCACCATTCTCCATCACCTGACCCACTCCGCCTACCTGCATACCTGCTCCCACTTTTCCTATCAACCCTCATATTGACCAGCCCACTTCCATTCATCCCCCATCAGATCGTGTAGCGTGCCTCTGCCTTGGCGTTGCAGTCATTTTCTCTGCCTGCCGGAGTTTGCGTGTTACGGACAGCGTGTTCGCCGCTCAGCTGGGCATTGGCCAGGAGTCCCCTTGCCAAGTCCATGGAAGCTAGTGCCCCTGACGGACACCTCCTCTGCTCGATGACTCGCCAAATTATCCCCGTCCACCTGGGCATGTCAGGTAATCATCATGAAACGCTCACCTTTCACCTGACAGACGCACTTCAGCTGCCTGTCATTCTGGGGTTTCCATGGCTCGTCAGACATAATCCACACACTGACTGGTACCAGGGAGTTATTCTGGGCTGGAGCTGACGCCGTCATGCTGTGTGTCTTGGATCTGCCCTGTCTCCTACGCCCACTGATTCCTCTGCTTATCTCTGCCATCATATATCTGGATTTGAAAGTGGTCTTTAATAAAGCTCAAGCCACCTCTCTGCCATCGTCCCTACCATCGTGCCATCAACCTCCTCCCGGGCAGGCCTCCACCCAGCTGTCACCAGCAGTGGCTGCTTCTTCGTGAACAAAAAAGGACAAATTCCAAGTCCCTGCATCAAGTACCAGGGTCTCAAAAACAGGAAATCAAAAAATAGGTAACCTCTCCCCTCTGCTTCAAGGGGCCTCTGTTTTTGCAGAGATGCACCGATCGATTGGCTGATGACCAGAATGAGCCAGTTTTCAGTATAATCAGCCACGACCAGTGAGTGGCCTATCAGTGTCAGACCTGACTCTGTGCTGGTCAAATTTACACACATGCGGCCCTCCCCCCAAATCGCACCTCCGGCCCCCTGAAAGAAATGAATATTTGCTTTATTTACCTTACTATATTTCCGCTCAATGTGACTGTCTTAACTGTGTTTTAATGTCATTTACGGTTGTGTTTCCTGAAAGCTTTCTCTCCTCTGCAGCCTGTCTGTGTGTTTCACCGAGGGTGGGGCTTTGCCCATCCACTCCCACACACACACACACACACACACACACACACACACACACTGCAGAGCAGAGACTGGGACGTTACTTGGGTCGAGGACAAAGTGTGTTGTTATATAGCTCTGTCGCGCCCGTTTTGGGAAAGTACAAAAATGTTAGGTAAAATAGGATACTGCAATTTATTTTGAGTTGGATTTTATTTGTACAAAACACTCTGCCCAACAATCTGGAGCACTTTGAGATTTGTAAGAGGGAGATTGAGAGTAGGTTCTGTAACCTGGTGCCATTTTGGAGAAAATGTTATTTAATAGTCAATGTTTTATTATACATACAACTGAATTTACCATATTAAAAAGGTATTTTTTGTATGCTGTCAATTATAATTCTGAGAGAGAAATCAGAATCTGCAGAAATGGGACACAGCAGCTCAGACTTCTGAAATCTGAAAACCGTATTAGCCAGAAAACTGCAATCAGTGCATCTCTAGTTTGCTGCACGTTAAACCTCAGGAATGCTGATCACTTTGTCCGCTTCAGGGAGGAAGAGTGTGTCCACTATGAAAATCTGGTGATGTTTTTTGGTCGAGTCCATGCGCCTGCAGTTTTCCAAGCCCTCGTAAATGATATGCTCTGGGACATGCTGACCAAATCTGTTTTTTGTATATTTGGATGACATCCTGATCTTTTCCTTGGGGTTAATCGTCACTGCAGGCAGCATCCAGATGGACTGGCCGTTCCCTTCCTCTCGCAAGCAGTTGTAGCACTTCCTGGCATTTGCCAGTTTCTACTGCTGTCTACTACAGTCCTGTGGCAGCGCCCCCTTAATGCCCTCACCTTCCAGAATGCCCCCTTCACGTGGCCTTCAGGGAGTTAAAGCATCATCTCATCACAGCTCCCTTCCTCACCCTTCCCGACGCCTCACCCAACCTTCTGCTTCTGGCCTTTGTCCAAGACCAGAAGCTTTGCCCCTTCTCGTTCTTCTCTTTCAAAGCATTTTCACTGAGAGAACGACAATTGTGAACTGTCTAGCTTGCACTAGAAGAGAGCCGTTCATGGTCTAGACTGACCACAAGAACCTGGAATACATCCACACGGTGAAGCATCTGAATTCTCACGAGGCCAGGTTTACTCTGTTTTTTGACTGATTCAACGTCACACTTTCTGACTGGCCAGGCTCTAACAATGTGAAGCTCCATGCCATGCCCTGCCCTGCGGGTTCACGTTCAAGGATACTTCTGCTGAGCCAGTGGAGATCTTCCCCCACCTCCTGTATGATGGGAGTAGTCTCCTGAGGAATTAAACATTAGGTAAAGCAGGTTCTCACTGAGCAGCTCCCAGTGGTTCTGCTAATCGCCTTTTATTCCCAGTTCACCTCGGCTTGCAGGTCCTCCAGTGGGGAGCACTCCTCCCGCCCGGCCTGTCATCCCGGGGTTGGACACAGACTGGCTCACCTATGCCAATGTTTCAGGTGCTCCTTGATGGAGCAGGACACTCAGGAGTTTATTGCAACCTCCCCGGTTGCTCATCTAACTGCTGCCTGTTGCTCACCCCCCAGGACTCTGTCACCGGCCTGCCTCCCTCTGATGGTCACACAGTCATTCTTGCGGCTGTACACTGTTTTCCTGAAACTGCTCGTTTCACTCCTCTGTCCAAGCTTCCCTCGGCCAAACTGTTGCTACATTTTTTTCATCTGAATGGTCTCCACAAAGACTGAAGGGTGACCTCAATTCACCTCATTTCTTACTCTTAGGTGCCACCATCAGTTGTCCAATGGGCAGATGAATACACGCCCACCTGCCCCACAGCAACCTGTGCTCCTGCAATTCTCCATCATGCCCCTTCCTCATTTTACTGAGCTTATACACCATTCTGGCCATAAAAAAATCCACTTAAATATTACTGTTTTTTCATAAGAGCATCATGTTACAAAACTTTAATAAAACAACACAAAGAGCTTTTTTCATATTGATGAAAATCATCAAAAAAATCCCACTTCTGCTTTTTTCTTTTAATTTAAAACTGTGGCAACTTCAAACTTGAAACAGTTTGAATTGTAATATTAAGCTGAGATAAGTTAGTACTGCATTAATTCCCCACCCAGTGGAAGGCTTTGCACGAAAAGTAAGCTGACCCCACATCCTGCAGTGGCTCTGCCGGCCATGCTGTATGTGGAGTGACACCTGCAGAGGTCACACATGAGCTAAAACTCTGCAGGGAGAGAGGCCGAGGAAGTGGAGAGGGAAGAGGCACACCAGAGAGAGACGGAGAGATGACGGACCAGTCTGAAATCAAACAGCTCGTCTTAGCAGCCTGAGCACATATAGAACAAGAGGACGAGTGCGGCAGGTTTAAAGAAGTTTAGTTCTATGCTAAAATTTCACTTCATTTGCAAGTAACTATCACGTAGATATGCACAAAAAAAATGAAATGCATTTAGTTCTTCTGTACAAGTACTGAAGCTATTTCTATTTTACATTTTATACTTTCACTCCATTAAAATACTTTTTGTGCTTTTTACTCCTCTACATTTATCTGTCTGCTACAGTTACTAGTTACTTTGACACTTGAGGGTTTATATGTAAAACATATTGCTTACATGATGCACGTATAATTCCTAAACTTTGAACTATCTAACACTGCAAGTCATTAAGTCCAGAGCCACCTGGATCAGCTACAATATTAATGGACTGAAGTTATAGAGTGCTTTTCTAGTCTTGAAATTCTGCTTTAATCAATAATTTACAAATGCATTATTTAACGAACTGGACTATTATTCAGAATAAGTACTTCTCATTCTTGAATTTTTGGAATATTTCACTGCTAATTTCTCTTTTTAACTTTTCTTAAAAAAAAAAAAAAAAAATAGCATGGACAATTTCAACAGATAAGTTTTAAATTGTGGTGGTACTCTTCAGCAAAGGATCTGAATACCTTTTAACATGTTTCCCTCCGGACATGACAGAAGGGCTAAAGTGCACCGAGGGCCGTGAGTCAAATCTCAGGCCCTTAACATCACAGGGAAATGATCTGGCTGAGCTTCCACAAAAAAATAGACATTTTAAAAACTCTTCTGTCTCTCTCCATCTGTCCAAAGCATATCCTGCTGCCACACATTGTTCAAACCCACAGAATGCTATTTCACATTACAGCCAAGCTCCTACTGTTTCTAAATAAACTAAATGTCATGCTTAATCATGGGGAAATGCTATAAATTGATGCGAGAGACATGCAAAAGTTGTCCATTTTGTGTCATGCTGGGGCCATAAAAAGACACCTTTTAGCATCAAAGCATCCAGCAGTAAATACTGTGGCTTCAGTGAAGCCTCACATACAGAATTACTGTATGTCTGGAACAAGCTCGTGGGTGGAGGAAGGGGTTTTTTCCACCTACGAAACGCTTAAGATTAAGAGGAACATCAAGTTTCGAGCAGCTTCAGTGAATTCTGTGCCTGATATTGATCTTACACTACTGGAATTATACTGCACAAATAAACTCCTCCCATGTGGTTGTCAATGTCAGTTAAAACAAACATGATGAACTCCTTGCAAGCAGGAACAGACCAGTTACAAGTGTTTTTGTCAAAAATGCTATTCAGTCAGTCACCTTCAGAGTCTGTTGTCACAAACTTTGCTCTAAACAAGTCAGAAATCTGTCCTTTAGCTTCTGCTGAAGCTTTTTCATGCCATTCTCATTCACTGAACAATTCACTCAAAAGCACATTTTCAAAAGGCATCAACTCCATGACTACAGCATGATGTGATTTACGAAGAGTCAAACATGTTGTGATATTCAGATCAAATCACGGGAGAAAATAAAGATCATAAATTATCACGCAGCAATTTCATTTCATCCCAGAGAGTCTTCTTACACAAAATCCACCATGATCAAATCCCCCGAACTCTCCTACATAATTACTACGTTCCAAATCTAAAGGCAGGCATCTTTCTCCCTCGCTGAGTGCTGACGGTGTTGCTGGACAAAACTGCGGCTCATCGCTCAAGACCTGATTCTGCTATTATGGTCTATTAAAAATACACTCGTCTGGACTGAAGCATCACGCAGGGGCTGTCGGTTTGAGCATTAATCGTCTTATTTTCTGTCTTGCTCTCACTCAGTTTCACAAGACCTGAGGAGGGATCCTCAGAGAGTGTGTTCAATTTGGAGTGCATTCTGTTTCAAAACTCCAGAGATATTAAGAAACGCTGATTTTCGGGATCAAGTTTCAATTTCCACTTTATTCTTCCAATTTCATATGACCAAGTTAGTCCCTTTTAGATTCACAATCTGTTTATCGAGAGATGTCTGGCTGAGAGAGAAGCATAAAACCAAACTGGTTAAACTGATGCACTTAACCTATTATTTATATTAAAAATGTGTAAATTTGCACCATTTTGGAGGGAAAAGGTTGCATAATGAGTAGCTCTGATCCTTCTGCCTCTCAGGTGTGGATCCTCATTAAGAGCGTGACCATAATGACCTCAGCTGGAGTTGTACACACCGTACATACGTCTTTGTACGCATGTGGAGTGTTCGTTTGTGTGTTAGCACGACCATGTGCTCACCTGCGCTGCAGCATCCGAGGCCTCGTGGCTCCGCGTCCGCCTGTGCCCTCACTTGCCCTGCACCAAAAACACAAGGATGCAGAGAAAGACTCGAATCACAAATGAGAAGTGCGGAGCATCACTGCTCCATTGTTTTCAACCCGCCCTGTGAATATTTATCGAGATCAGTGATTGATTAGGACGTGTCGTGCGCAGTTTCACTGCGTGTCGTTCCCCCACAGAGTGCCAACACAAGCAGAGCACAGGACATTCTAACTGGAACATTTCTGCTGCTAAATGTCAGCATTGTTGTGCCGAGCACCAGCTGGAATTTATTCATTCTTCTTTTTAACCGTAAGTTTTGTTAGTAATTATCACTTTAAGTACAACCATTAGCTGAATCGAGGTAAATGCTGTTACTATTCTAACAGAGGAAATGTATGACGAGTTTGACGGCAATATTGTCGCTTTGAGACAACTGGGATGCAGATTGTGCAAAAAAAAAAAAAAAGCAGCCATTCAACAGCAGTTCAGATGGCACAATAATAAAACTGTTCACAGATTCCTTTTCTGCCCTTCAGGAAGGTCAGTGACAACCTCGGCCCTGACGCTGCTGGAGGTCTGCGGGCAAAGCCGGCGGCTAAAGTGGACATGTTCTCCAAGCAAATTCGCCCCCTCTGCTATATTGATACAAGGTTCAAAAAACATACAAGTAAAGGCAAAGAAAAGGCCGCTGCATCTCTCCATGAACAGCAGCGTTCATTAAAAAACGTTCTTTGCCGATCGTGTGTTCATGAGCGTTTGTGTCGTGCTGCAGCGGCTGTGTGTCCCTCCAGTTCAATCTTGCAGGACACACAAATCAAACAGTTAAAGATCCTGCAAACACATGAAGAGGCTGAGTAGGTGGCTTCAGTCAGAATATCTGGTCCTATTTAATTCCTAAAAATCCCCTTTTACTGCAATATGTACAAACCTTGAAAATGAGATTATGTACAATTAGGGTTTAGGTCACGCTGTTTCAACATTTCTTACATTTGCCTTGGCCTGTATTTGAGTCTTGGAACAAGTGTCATCCAACATGAAATGCGTCTGAGAACAAAATTCAAACTCTGTGACCTTCAAACTGAATTAATCCATGACTGGAGTTTGAGATGTCAGTAATTCGATATATATATATATATATAAACACAACCAGCTTTCAATCATCCTGCCTCTTTGTGTTGTGGCTGCAACAGGAAACCTATTCAAATATTTTAGACATTTATCTCTCACCCAGAAGGGTTTATCAGTTATTTTTAGCGTTTGTTCTTTGCATACAATCCCAGTTTTAAGGAATACAAAGGGAAAGAGAA